>NW_027459270.1:0-270000 GCF_050624435.1 Tenrec ecaudatus
AAGGTTAATGTTAGGGTTAGGATTAGGGGTAGGGGTTAGGTTAGGGTTAGGGTTAGGGTTAGGGTTTAGGGTTAGCGGTTAGGGTTAGGGTTAGAGTTAGGGTTAGGCTTTGTGTTATGGTTAGGGTTAGGGTTAGGGTTAGGGGTTAGGGTTAGGGTTAGGATTAGGGTTAGGGTGTGGGTAGGTTTAGGATTAGGGTTACGGTTTGGGGTTTGGGGTTAGGGGATAGGGTTAGGGTTAGGGTTAGGGTTAGGATTAGGGTTAGGGTGAGGGTTAGGTTTAGGATTAGGGTTACGGTTTGGGGTTTGGGGTTAGAGTTAGGGTTAGGGTTAGTGTTAGGCTTAGGGTTATTGTTAGGGTTAGGGTTAGGGTTAGGGTTAGGGTTAGTGTTAGGGGATAGGGTTAGGGTTAGTTTAGGGTTAGGGTTAGGGTTAGTGTTAGGCTTAGGGTTAGGGTTTAGGGTTAGGGTTAGGTTAGGGTTAGGGTTAGGTTTACGGTTTGGGGTTTTGGGGTTTGGGGTTAGGGGTTAGTGTTAGGGTTAGGGTTACTGTTAGGGTTAGGGTTAGGGTTTGGGGTTAGGGTTAGGGTTAGGGTTAGGGATAGGGTTAGGGTTAGGGTTAGGATTACGGTTTGGGGATTGGGGTTAGGGGTTAGCGATAGGGTTAGGGTTAGGATTAGGGTTGGGGTAAACCTTAGGGTTAGTGTTAGGGTTAGGGTTTAGGTTTAGGGTTAAGGGTTAGATTTGGGTATTGTTAGTGTTACGGTTAGGGTTAGGGTAGGGTTAGGGTTAGGGGTTAGGGGTTAGGGGTTAGGGTTAGGGGTTAGGGTTAGGGGCTAGGGTTAGGATTAGGGTTAGGTTAGGGTTAGGGTTAGTGTTAGGGGTTAGGGTTAGGGTTAGGGATAGGTTTAGGGTTAAGTTTAGGGTTAGGGTTAGGGTTAGGGTTAGGGTTAGCGTTAGGGTTAGGGTTATGGTAAGGTTGTGGATCAAGTGTAGGGTGAGTGTGAGGTTGAAGCTGAGAGTAGGGTTTAGTGCTTAAGGATGAATGAACCTATTGTCTCATTTAGGCTTATGGTAAACTTGACTGTTTATGTTGTAGCTCTCTGTCTAGTTTAAAGGATTGCATTACATTAAAAAGTGATACGGTTAGGGTTAGGGCTTGGTTTAGGGTGAACCTTAGGTTAGGGTTCAGTTTAAGGATAGGAGTCTACAGAATTACACCTAGGCTTAGGGTTACACCTCTTTTTAGGTTTAGACCTAGGGCTAGGTTTTGACCTAGGTTAGGGTTAGGATTAGGGTAGGTTTTAGGATAGGATTTAGGTTTCATTTAAGTGTAGGATTATTGGAAGTACATCTGCTCTCCCTGGTTTTCCTTCACGAACACAATGTTTCTGAGATTCATGGTTTAAGGAAAATCTTGCTCCTTGTCGGTTTCAAGGCAAAAAGGCGCCACCGACAGTTGGTTTTTCCGTCAAACTTATGCTAGTTCTTTGAGAACCTTGGGTCTTTGGGAAAGCCGTGAGTCCAGCAAGATTTTTCAGTTCAAGTGTGCCCCAAGCAGTGGGTTCTACCTCTGAGCAATACAGCCAGTGGAATTCCTGAGAATCTGGAACCTGCCATGAAGTTCACCCTGCGTTTTATTCACACGTAAGGAGCTCCTTCGAGGTTCCCATGCCTCTGTACACTGATGCTTCCAGCAACGTCATGTCTCACAGGTCAATAGTGCTTCTCTGAGTTTCACTGGTCTAGGGTAAAGGGTGAAGCGCCTGGGTTCCCGTGCTTCACTACTGTATGGCCTCAAGATGATGTTTGTAGGCACAGCGGCAAATCCATCGGTGGCAATTCTCTCATATTGTCATTGGGATGGGAAGATTCCTTATTCGCCAGGAAATGTTTTACCGTGGAAGACGGGTCACCACAGAGCTGTCTCTTTTGTGTTGAGACAAAGTTTGCTGCATGTACCTGCCAGCAGTTGCGTGTCCTCCCTTTTTTTTTAAGGTCCATGGAGACGCACGAGTGTAAGTAGAACAGTGAATGGTGGCCGTTCATAACCCAGGATCATGAGAAACCGCAGAGTAAATTTTAGGAACGTAGACGTAGGACAGCGGAGAAAACTTCACTCAGGGACTTCAGTGGACTCTCCTTACAATGCTGAGGCCTGACACGCCTAGTGCCTTGGGGCAACCCGGCTCCTGCCCTAGGTAGTTTTGTGGAGCGTGCCTCCCTCAGGTGGTGCATTTCCTCTCCCAGCAATATTGCTCCGGGAAATTCTGCCAATGATGAAAACTATTTGCCATGGCTTTGTCGTTTCACCTCATCGGCCTCCTCTTTGAAGTACAAAGGCTTTTCTACACGGGTGCTGCCTCCCTGAGCTTTCCTTTGTCTTGGCTCAATCAATGCAGAGTCCTGTGCTGAATAAGCCATGGACTAGCACAGGAGGGTGCTTGTCAGTATACCGGGCACACGCAGCAATTTCGTTTGTCAAGACCCACCTGGCTTGATCAAGGTTCTTTATTCCCATGAAAACGATTTTTATCCAAATTCTAGAGGAGCACCAGTTTGCCTCTGGGAGCTACACCCGGGCCTGCTGAACAGAGGCTCCGGAGTTTTCATTTTCTGACTAAAATTCCACACGGAATTTCATGGATCTAAGGACACCGTGAATTGTGGACGTACCAGATTCTCACATCTTCATTGTCTAATGGAAGCTTAAGTTTCCCAGTCTGATCCGGCTGCCACTTCATTTCTGGCAATGACCATTCAATTGTGGACGTTCAGCCTTCTTCGGAATTCTCTTCTACTGGCATGTTCCCGCCCCACATTAAGACCACTCGGTGGAGGTTTATGTGACTCAGGACAACTCTTTATTTCAGGCGTCTAGAACTAAGGGAATTCACAGAGGTTGATGATCACTTATTAAAGTCCCGTTTCTCTATGATGCCCACTGATGACACTTCTACATCTGAGGGCAAAGAGCTCGCGCAGCATGATATTCTCATTTCAGCCACGTCGCCTGCAGTTTCTTCCTTGCAGAAAAACCTTTCCCAGTGTACTTCTTTAAAATGCTGCAAAATAGTGGGACAGAAGATTTCGGTTTAGGGTTAACTTTAAACGGGCATAGGTACAGGCATGTGGGCATGTTTAGAGACCGTGTTAGAGTTCAGGTTAGAGTTACGGCTGCGTGAGGATTCGGGTTATGGTAAGGTTGTGGATCAAGTGTAGGGTGAGTGTGAGGTTGAAGGTAAGAGTAGGGTTTAGTGCTTAAGGATGAATGAACCTATTGTCTCATTTAGGCTTATGGTAAACTTGACTGTTTAGGTATGGGTTGGGGTTAATATTTGTGTGAGGTTTCGAAAGTGTGCGAGGTTAAGATTTGGGGTCAGGCTTGCGTATTGTGTGTTACATCCGTTTTGGTTGTGGATAAGTTTAGCTCTCTGTCTAGTTTAAGGGATTGGATTACATTAACGGTGATATGGAGGCTTGGACTGAAGGTGATGGATAGAGTTAAGTTAGGTTCAGGCGAAGGGTGATGGTTCGGAGGAGGTTAGTTGTAGGGGGAGCTGCATGTTCACATCAGATTTGGGGTTAGGATTAGGCTCAGCCTTAGGGTAGACATACGGTTAGGGTTAGGGCTTGGTTTAGGGTGAGCCTTAGGTTAGGGTTCAGTTTAAGGATAGGAGTCTACAGAATTACACCTAGGCTTAGGATTACACCTCTTTTTAGGTTTAGACCTAGGGCTAGGTTTTGACCTAGGTTGGGGTTAGGATTAGGGTAGGTTTTAGGATAGGATTTAGTTTTGAGGTTTCATTTAAGTGTAGGATTATTGGAAGTACATCTGCTCTCCCTGGTTTTCCTTCACGATCGCAATGTTTCTGAGATTCATGGTTTAAGGAAAATCTTGCTCCTTGCCGGTTTCAAGGCAAAAAGGCGCCACCGGCAGTTGGTTTTTCCGTCAAACTTATGCTCGCTCTTTGAGAACCTTGGGTCTTTGGGAAAGCCGTGAGTCCAGCAAGATTTTTCAGTTCAAGTGTACTCCAGGCAGTGGGTTCTACCTCTGAGCAATACAGCCAGTGGAATTCCTGAGAATCTGGAACCTGCCATGAAGTTCAACCTGCGTTTTATTTACACGGAAGAAGCTCCTTCGAGGTTCCCATGCCTCTGTACACTGATGCTTCCAGCAACGTCATGTCTCACAGGTCAATAGTGCTTCTCTGAGTTTCACTGGTCTAGGGTAAAGGGTGAAGCGCCTGGGTTCCCGTGCTTCACTACGGTATGGCCTCAAGATGATGTTTGTAGGCACAGCGGCAAATCCATCGGTGGCAATTCTCCCATATTGTCATTGCGATGGGAAGATTCCTTATTCGCCAGGAAATGTTTTACCGTGGAAGACGGGTCACCACAGAGCTGTCTCTTTTGTGTTGAGACAAAGTTTGCTGAATTTACCTGCCAGCAGTTGCGTGTCCTCGCTTTCTTTTAAGGTCGATGGAGACGCATGAGTGTAAGGAAAACGGTGAATGGTGGCCGTTCATAACCCAGGATCATGCGAAACCGCAGAGTAAATTTTAGGAACGTAGACGTAGGACAGCGGAGAAAACTTCACTCAGGGACTTCAGTGAACTCTCCTTACAATGCTGAGGCCTGACACGCCTGGAGTTGGGGGCAACCCGGCTACTGCCCTAGGTAGTTTTGTGGAGCGTGCCTACCTCAGGTGGTGCCTTTCCTCTCCCAGCAATATTGCTCCGTGAAATTCTGCCCATGATTAAAACTATTTGCCATGGCTTTGTCCTTTCACTACATCGGCCTCATCTTTGAAGTACAAATGCTTTTCAACACGGGTGCTGCCTCCCTGAGCTTTCCTTTGTCTTGGCTCAATCGATGCAGAGTCCTGTGCTGAATAAGCCATGGACTAGCACAGGTGGGTGTTTGTCAGTATACCGGGCACATGCAGCAATTTCGTTTGTCAAGACCCACCTGGCTTGATCAAGGTTCTTTATTCCTGTGAAAACGATTTTTATCCAAATTCTAGCGGAGCACCAATGTGCCTCTGGGAGCTACACCCGGGCCTGCTGAACAGAGGCTCCGGAGTTTTCATTTTCTGACTAAAATTCCACACGGAATTTCATGGATCTAAGGACACCGTGAATTGTGGACGTACCAGATTCTCACATCTTCATTGTCTAATGGAAGCTTAAGTTTCCCAGTCTGATCCGGCTGCCACTTCATTTCTGGCAATGACCATTCAATTGTGGACGTTCAGCCTTCTTCGGAATTCTCTTCTACCGGCATGTTCCCGCGCCACATTAAGACCACTCGGTGGAGGTTTATGTGACTCAGGACAACTCTTTATTTCAGGCGTCTAGAACAAAGGGAATTCACAGAGGTTGATGATCACTTATTAAAGTCCCGTTTCTCTATGATGCCCACTGATGACACTTCTACATCTGAGGGCAAAGAGCTCGCGCAGCATGATATTCTCATTTCAGCCACGCCGCCTGCAGTTACTTACTTGCAGAAAAATCTTTCCCAGTGTACTTCTTTTAAATGCGGCAAAATAGTGGGACAGAAGATTTTGGTTTAGGGTTCACTTTAAACGGGCATAGGTACAGGCATGTGGGCATGTTTAGAGAAAGTGTTAGAGTTCAGGTTAGAGTTACGGCTGCGTGAGGATTCGGGTTATGGTAAGGTTGTGGATCAAATGTAGGGTGAGTGTGAGGTTGAAGGTGAGAGTAGGGTTTAGTGCTTAAAGATGAATGAACCTATTGTCTCATTTAGGCTTATGGTAAACTTGACTGTTTAGATATGGGTTGGTGTTAATATTTGTGTGAGGGTTGGAAAGTGTGCGAGGTTAAGAGTTGGGGTCAGGCTTGCGGCTTGTGTGTTACATCCGTTTTGGTTGTGGATAAGTTTAGCTCTCTGTCTAGTTTAAGTGATTGGATTACATTAACGGTGATATGGAGGCTTGGATTGAAGGTGATGGATACAGTTAAGTTAGGTTCAGGCGAAGGGTGACGGTCGGAGTAAGGTTAGTTGTAGGGGGAGCTGCCTGTTCACATCAGATTTGTGGTTAGGATTAGGCTTCGCCTTAGGGTAGGCATACGGTTAGGGTTAGGGCTTGGTTTAGGGTGAGCCTTAGGTTAGGGTTCAGTTTAAGGATAGGAGTCTACAGAATTACACCTAGGCTTATGGTTACACCTCTTTTTAGGTTTAGACCTAGGGCTAGGTTTTGACCTAGGTTAGGGTTAGGATTAGGGTAGGTTTTGGGATAGGAGTTAAGTTTGAGGTTTCATTTAAGTGTAGGATTATTGGAAGTACATCTGCTCTCCCTGGTTTTCCTTCACGATCACAATGTTTCTGAGATTATGGTTTAAGGAAAATCTTGCTCCTTGTCGGTTTCAAGGCAAAAAGGCGCTACCGGCAGTTTGTTTTTCCGTCAAACTTTTGCTCGCTCTTTGAGAACCTTGGGTCTTTGAAAAGCCGTGAGTCCAGCAAGATTTTTCAGTTCAAGTGTGCCCCAAGCAGTGGGTTCTACCTCTGAGCAATACAGCCCGTGGAATTCCTGAGAATCTGGAACCTGCCATGAAGTTCAGCCTGCGTTTTATTCACACGGAAGAAGCTCCTTCGAGGTTCCCATGCCTCTGTACACTGGTGCTTCCAGCAACGTCATGTCTCACAGGTCAATAGTGCTTCTCTGAGTTTCACTGGTCTAGGGTAAAGGGTGAAGTGCCTGTGTTCCCGTGTTTCACTACTGTATGGCCGAGTTTTTCTCCACTGGGGAGTGCCCGCTGCCTGACCATCAGGTCTATTGTCCGCATTCTGGGCTTCCCTCTGGAAGGGCTTCTGTTCCTCTGTTGTTAACAGCACCTGGAGAAGTGGCTGGCACTTGTCTGAGGTGGGCTGATGCATGTGGAAAAGCTAGTCTAGCAAATAAATTGGACCTTGTGCTTTCTTAGACAGTGGGTTTTGTTTATTTCAATTATGCAATCCCTGGGAAAAAAGATGATATAGACCCAAAGAGGGACTCGGTGGGTTTCACCAGGTGTTTGGGCTGCTTGCCTTAAGCAGAGAATGCTGCTGACCAGTGATCCTTCTTGTGGGGTGGAGAGGATATGCCAGCCCTAGTGCACATGTTGGGGGGTGACTTTAAAAGGGGTGGTATTTCTCTTTCTTTGCCCCCCCCCATGAACTGATAGGCAGGCAGCGGTCACAATGGATCTTAAGCCAGCTCTCCCGCTCCTGAGTCGTCCTGCAAAGTGGAATAAAGACGACGGGGATGGGGAGGGGAGGGCAGGGACGGCCTCCACTTTGGTGGCTTTAGGAACTTGGACCGGTTGTCTTTCCTGGTCATGCCATGTTTCGTGAAATCTTGGAGAAAATAACCCATTCTGTCGGGGGAGGGAGTAAGTTTTTTATATATGCTGGCTTACTAGTGGCCCTGTCAATTCACACATCAATTTTATCTAACCCTGACCCTGACCTGACCCTAACCCTAACCCTAGCCCCCTAACCCCCTAACCCCCTAACACCCTAACCCCCTAACCCCCAACCCTAACCCCCAAACCTAACACCTAACCCTAACCTTAACCCTAACCCTAACCCTTACCCTTACCCTTACCCTTACCCTTAACCTTACCCAGTAGAAGACCCCACCAGAAAGCTAGCCTTTGGTGGTGGTGGTGGTGGTGAGCCATTTTCAGTATATTATGTCTGGCTCTACATTTTGCCAGACCTGTTAGATTGACTAAGGGCCCTTGTGGCATAGTGGTTACAAGTTGAGCTGACATCCCAAAGGCCAGTAATTTGATACCACCATCAGCCCTGTGGCTGAAAGATGGTGCTTTCTGCTTCCATGAAGTTAGTCTTAGAGAGTCACAGGGACAGAGCTACCCTGTACCATAGGATCCTGTTCAACAGGGTCCCTCACTATGAGCTAGTATTGACTTGATGGCCATGAGTTTAAGGGCCAGTTTGGCTTCCTTTTTAAAGGAACCTCATTCAGTGAACTGACTCTTTCTGGTCAATCCTTTCCGCTGACTCTGGTCTGAATGTAGCACCTCACCTGGGGAGTGAAGAGGTCTGAAGCTTGGAGCTGCCTCCCAATGAAAGAAAATAAACCATGATAGTTCATAAAGGCACTTGCGCAAATTGTAAACCACCAACCTTGGCTTAATTCCTTTTTTAATTGGATAGAAAGTACTCTAATTATGTTGATGACAAATAAACCAAACATATATATGTGGATACACTGATACACACACACACACAAATACACACACACACACACACACACACACACACACAAGACGGATGTTTAGGGGCATCTACCCAGCTCTGTCAGAGAGATTTGTCCCAGGTGTTGGCATAGGAGTCAGTCTTCTTGCATTTCAGTGTCTGGCTCTGTAACTGACCTTAAGCCACATGACCTTGATCAGATTGCTTAACATCTCTGAGCCATTTTGGCAACACCGTGTATCAGGGCTGAGAAGGGGCACTGGGGGTAAGCCCTGACACATGATGGGGGAGGGACTCAGCCAAAATAAAGCATACAAGGGTAATGACCATGGCATTCTCTCCAGTGTGGGCCTCAGAGCAGCTCTGGTTCTAGAAAATCCCACAGAAATAATTTTACCAACCTGGGCCTTCAGCCCTCACGCCAAACTGAACACGTTTCTAATCCACACAATGTTTACAACTTTGGGTTCTCATCCCTCTACTTCTTCCAAGAGACCAAGGAGAATGGAGTATTTGAGCAATATCCAGGCCACATGACCATCTTTCTGTTCTTAACTCACCTTTTCCTCTCTCAAGCACAACTTTAATGTTTCCATGAGTGTCCGTGGCTATGATAAAGAATACGTGTTATGGGAGGTAATCAGGGCCTGCGTCTTCCATTAACCAGTTGCCAAAGACTCTTTACAGATAGGTAATGGTAGGCCCATATGTTTTACTTACCTATTGCTGCTTAGTGACTTTCAATCCCACTCGGTGTATTATTTGCTCATAATTTTGTAATTTGAGGAAGGTTTGGCTGGGGCAGCACATCTCCACTCCACGTGGCATTGGCCAAACCAGCTCAAGCAGCGAGACCCGGCAAGATGGGTTTGCTTTGGTTCATAGGTCTAGGGCCTGGGTTCTTGCTGTTGCATTGGCTCCCCAATTTCCCTCCATGTGATCGTATCATGTGCTTGCCTTTAGCGTCCTCACAGCAGGGTGATTTTCAAGATAGATTTTTTTGTCAGGATAGTTGCGCTGTAGGCCTATTGACAAAATCCCTTAAAGGAATTAAATTGAATGCACAATTTAATACGTGACTGCCAAATATCCCCCAGAGCACACAAGTTGAAACCACAAGACTTCTCCCTAAGAGAGGTTCCTTGTAGCTTTTGATTGTCTTCTAAGTCCCTTTTCCTTTTCCACAATAATGTCTGGGTTGCTTTATCAATCATCTTCTTTCTTTTTATGTAGCACTATCTCTGGCTGTTTAGTCCAAGCCAATGCAGTTCCTTCCCAAAGTTACTGGGTTTCCCTTGCACTGGATTACATGATGCATTCCATTTTATGAAAGCCATGTCCCCACGTCTCTTTGAAATGGGTCCCTCTCTGTTTTAGGCTGCAATTCAGCCTATTTAGACTGTAGCACAGCCTTCTGGAGACTCTTAGAAAACCTTTTGTGTACACGAGACTGTCTTCAAGGCACTGGATTACATTCTTTTGTGATCTTAGTACAGGGCATGAAAGCTATCTTCTTGATCTGATCCAACGCAGAAGCCATGCTCATGCCATTCCTATTATGGGACATTATTTTTTGGCAAGAAAGACTTGGGGTTGAAAAATAGGTTTTGTTAGGCAGATAGGCAGGAATGAGATGTCCATTGACGCATGCCCAGGAGAACCAAGCATAGAACAAAAGCCTAGGTTTTCCCGCTGGTGGGTATGGATGGGCGTTAAACCTGCATCAGCCCACCTGGGCCAGGTGATTGCAATTCAGCCAATGGGATCGACCTGGGGTCATTCACCATGCCTCCCCCCGGGAATCCTTGAAAAGGCAGGAGCGAGGGGGAGAAAGGAAAAACTGGGGACAGGAACTGGGGAGAGAACTTGTGAAAGAACATGAGACAGGTCTTTTTTTGGAGGAAAACTTAGGAGAGAGATCTTTGCGTGACCTCGAGCAGTCTCTGCCAGGCTGCATGGTGGGGAGGAATCCTAGGGGTGCCGCGTAAAACCTGAAACTTCTTTTAACTTTCATTAAACTCACTTGGATCACGAGCCAGGCTTTGGCGTGAATTCTTTCTCATGCAACGCCAAGAACTGAGATGTAACTCTAGCCCGGAGAGAGATCTTACAGTTTATATTTAAGTCCAGCATGTCCCTGCTCCTTCATAGTTCATATTTTCTGCTAAAAAAAACACACAACAAAACCCCAAACAGAAGTAACTTCTTTAGCTTTTCTTCACCCTTCTGTAGTTTATAATTATTTGTCTGTTGCCTCCACTGTCAATGACGCTGAGAGTTCAGATTCTAGATAAAGCAGAAGAATGTCACTGCCACCCAAAATAGTTGTTCTTAGTGTTAGTTGGAGCCCAATCAATCCCTGCCCATCCACTCACTTACTGCCATTGAGCCAATTCTGACTCATGGCAGCGGAGTATACTTGCCCTGGTAGGTTTCTGAGACTATACATCTGTAGAGTAGAAAGCTTCAGCTTTCTCTCTCAGAGCAGGTGGTAGTATTGAACTGCTGACCTTATGGCTAGCAGGACAATATGTTACCAGGGATCCTTTTCAAGACTGCCCTTTCAGAAACAGATCACCAGGCCTGCTTTCCTAGGAACCTGTGGGTGGGTTTGAAGCATCAACCTTTTGGTTAATATGCAAGTGCTTAACAAATGGGCTTTATCCTGGTTTGGAAAACCTAAGTCACTGGTCTTTTGCCTAAAGAGTCACTTTCAATGGCCCTGTCTTGTTTCATGGGAAGGGCTAGTTCAGGGGCTCCCGGACAGATGGTGGGGTAGGATCCTTATTTATTAGGGCCATATTGGGTGGGGCGGCAGGGAAGTGTGTGTGTGCTGTATGTGTGTGTAATCTGCATCTTTAACAAATGCCCCCCCACTCAAATGAGAAACACTGGCCCCAATTTTCCTCTGCCTCTCTTGTTGCTGCCTTTTTTTTTTTTGGATTTTTCTGGCTTTTAGCAGCCCTGGAGGCCCCTCCTATCTAGGCAGGAAAAGGAGCCAATAAATAAGTTCACACTAAGGTGCTAGAGAGTGATAACAGCTAATCCCTTCCAAGGGCAATTGCTCTCAGAAAGAAAGAAAAAAGAGAGAGAGAGAGCTCAGGGGCTTGGGGGGGGAGCAATTTAACTCCAATGAATAGTGTCTCCTGGAAGAGTCCTACACTTTGTCGCTGCAATGGGAGTCATATATGAACATGTGTGTGTGTGAAACCCCTCGCATCAGTCTCTTCTTCTGCTTTTGTGTAAATTGGACTTTAAACACATTCTCTAGGAAGTGTTTGAATGCCTCTGTTTATGGAAGCTTCTTGACAGAAGGGGGATTTTTGTCTCTTTTGTTCAGTGAGAGAGCCCCAAGGTCTGGCATTTAATAAGTAAGTAGCAAGCTGGTTGAATGAATGAGTGAGTGAGGTAAAGAAGCCTTCTGCAGCCTTCCAGGTCGAGACTGTCCCCCTCAGAAGCCTGGCTCTTGTCTAAAGTGAGGTACACCTCTCCCTCTTCCCATTTCATGCTTCCCCGTGGTCTGCCTGGGATTGAGCTGAAAAATGATTTTTCATGCACGTCATCCTTATTATATCATTATCCCTCAGAGCAAAGCTCTCTGACCACCCTGAAGACCTGTATTTAATGTGAGGAAAGGTGATTTAATGGAGTGGAGAGTGCAGCATAAAACAGACAACCCTTTCAGAATAGCAGAGCAGGCTGTCCCTCCAAGGGGAAAGGGACAAAAAGGGAAAAGAAAAGAAAAATGGCGAGGGAGGGGGGGCAACTCTCATTCTCCTAATAGGCTGAAATAAGAAGTCATTTTGGTCAGCTTCATCAGAAGACAAACCTGAAAGGGGCCCCTTGCCCTCCCCGCCAGCGCATAACTGACTTACCATGCATTTTTCCTTGGAGCTGATTATGCGCTGAGTTGAGGCAGACGGGAGAGTTTATTGACATATGGTCTCCCTTCACACATTTTGTTACAGCCAGACATCAGGGACTGAGCTGCAGGATATTAAAGGATTTGGAAGTGTTATCAAGGAATGGTACATATTTATCAAAACCAGGGTGATATTACAAAGCTGGGTTGCTGCTACACCTGGGTGTGTTATGTGATTAAAAATAATGACAATGCATCCTCTTGATGGACTTTGCACCTGGGCAAATACTGAGCAGGTCTGCTGGACCACCCTTGGTTGAGAATTCACACCTAACAACCCCTTTGGTCTCAGAAGAAAATTGTGGCTGCTAGCTCACACTTGTAATCCAGGTAGGGCAATGTTTAAACACTTCACTGTTAACCGAAAGAGCAACACGTGCACTAGGGCTGGCATATCCTCTCCACGCCACAAGAAGGATCACTGGTCAGCAGCATTCTCTGCTTAAGGCAAGCAGCCCAAACACCTGGTGAAACCCCCCGAGTCCCTCTTTGAGTCTATATCATCTTTTTTCCCAGGGATTGCATAATTGAAATAAACAAAACCCACTGTCTAAGAAACCACAAGGTCCAATTTATTTGCTAGACTAGCTTTTCTACATGCATCAGCCCACCTCAGACAAGTGCCAGCCACTTCTCCAGGTGCTGTTAACAACAGAGGAACAGAAGCCCTTCCAGAGAGAAGCCCAGAATGCAGACAATAGACCTGATGGTCAGGCAGAGGGCACTCCCCAGTGGAGAAAAACTCGGCCATACAGTAGTGAAGCACGGGAACACAGGCGCTTCACCCTTTACCCTAGACCAGTGAAACTCAGAGAAGCACTATTGACCTGTGAGACATGACGTTGCTGGAAGCATCAGTGTACAGAGGCATGGGAACCTCGAAGGAGCTTCTTCCGTGTGAAAAAAATGCAGGCTGAACTTCATGGCAGGTTCCAGATTCTCAGGAATTCCACGGGCTGTATTGCTCAGAGGTAGAACCCACTGCTTGGGGCACAATTGAACTGAAAAATCTTGCTGGACTCACGGCTTTCCCAAATACCCAAGGTTCTCACAGAGCGAGCATAAGTTTGAGGGAAAAACCAACTGCCAGTGGTGCCTTTTTGCCTTGAAACCGGCAAGGAGCAAGATTTTCCTTAAACCATGAATCTCAGAAACATTGTGATCGTGAAGGAAAACCAGGGAGAGCAGATGTACTTCCAATAATCCTACACTTAAATGAAACCTCAAACTTAAATCCTATCCTAAAACCTACCCTAATCCTAACCCTAACCTAGGTCAAAACCTAGCCCTAGGTCGAAACCTAAAAAGAGGTGTAACCCTAAGCCTAGGTGTAATTCTGTAGACTCCTATCCTTAAACTGAACCCTAACCTAAGGCTCACCCTAAACCAAGCCCTAACCCTAACCGTATGTCTACCCTAAGGCTAAGCCTAATCCTAAACCCAAATCTGATGTGAACATGCAGCTCCCCCTACAACTAACCTTACTCCGAACCGTCACCCTTCGCCTGAACCTAACTTAACTCTATCCATCACCTTCAATCCAAGCCTCCATATCACCGTTAATGTAATCCAATCCCTTAAACTAGACAGAGAGCTAAACTTATCCACAACCAAAACAGATGTAACACACAAGCCGCAAGCCTGAACCCAACTCTTAACCTCGCACACTTTCTAACCCTCACACAAATATTAAGCCCAAGCCATACCTAAAGAGTCAAGTTTACCATAAGCCTACATGAGACAATAAGTTCATTCATCCTTAAGCACTAAACCCTACTCTCAGCTTCAACCTCACACTCACCCTACACTTGTTCCACAAACTTACCATAACCCGAATCCTCACGTAGCCGTAACTCTAACCTGAACTCTAACACTGTCTCTGAACACGCCCACATGCCTGTACCTATGCCCTTTTAAAGTTAACCCTAAACCGAAATCTTCTGTCCCACTATTTTGCAGCATTTTAAAGAAGTACACTGGGAAAGATTTTTCTGCAAGGAAGAAACTGCAGGCGGCGTGGCTGAAATGAGAATATCATGCTGCACGAGCTCTTTGCCCTCGGATTGGAAGTGTCATCAGTGGGCATCATAGAGAAACGGGACTTTAATAAGTGATCATCAACCTCTGTGAATTCCCTTTGTTCAAGACGCCTGAAATATAGAGTAGTCCTGAGTCACATAACCTCCACCGAGTGGTCTTAATGTGGCGCTGGAACATGCCGGTAAAAGAGAATTCCGAAGAAGGCTGAATGTCCACAATTGAATGGTCATTGCCAGAAATGAAGTGGCAGCCGGATCAGACTGGGAAACTTAAGCTTCCATTACACAATGAAGATGAGAGAATCTGGTACGTCCACAATTCACGGTGTCCCTAGATCCATGAAATTCCGTGTGGAATTTTAGTCAGAAAATGAAAACTCCGGAGCCTCTGTTCAGCAGGCCCGGGTGTAGCTCCCAGAGGCACACTGGTGCTCCTCTAGAATTTGGATAAAAATCGTTTTCACGGGAATAAAGAACCTTGATCAAGCCAGGTGGGTCTTGACAAACGAAATTGCTGCGTGTGCCCGGTATACTGACAAGCACCCACCTGTGCTAGTCCATGGCGTATTCAGCACAGGAATCTGCATAGATTGAGCCAAGACAAAGGAAAGCTCAGGGAGGCAGCACCCATGTTGAAAAGCATTTGTACTTCAAAGATGAAGCCGATGAGTTGAAATGACAAAGCCATGGCAAATAGTTTTCATCATCGGCAGAATTTCACGGAGCAATATTGCTGGGAGAGAAAAGGCACCACCTGAGGGAGGCAGGCTCCACAAAACTACCTAGGGCAGGAGCCGGGTTGCCCCCAGGCACTAGGCGTGTCAGGCCTCATCATTGTAAGGAGAGTTCACTGAAGTCCCTGAGTGAAGTTTTCTCCGCTCTCCTAAGTCTATGTTCCTAAAATTTACTCTGCGGTTTGTCATGATCCTGGGATATGAACGGCCACCAATCACCGTACTCCTTACACTCATGCGTCTCCATCGACCTTAAAAGAAAGGGAGGACACGCAACTGCTGGCAGGTATATTCAGCAAACTTTGTCTCAACACAAAAGAGAGAGCTCTGTGGTGACCCGTCTTCCACGGTAGAACATTTCCTGGCGAATAAGGAATCTTCCCATCGCAATGACAATATGAGAGAATTGCCCCCGATGGATTTGCCGCTGTGCCTACAAACATCATCTTGAGGCCATACAGCAGTGAAGCACGGGAACCTAGGCGCTTCACCTTTTACCCTAGACCAGTGAAACTCAGAGAAGCACTATTGACCTGTGAGACATGACGTTGCTGGAAGCATCAGTGTACAGAGGCATGGGAACCTCGGAGGAGCTTCTTCCGTGTGAATAAAATGCAGGCTGAACTTCATGGCAGGTTCCAGATTCTCAGGAATTCCACGGGCTGTATTGCTCAGAGGTCTAGAACCCACTGCTTGGGGCACACTTGAACTGAAAAATCTTGCTGGACTCACGGCTTTCCCAAAGACCCAAGTTTCTCAAAGAGCGAGCATAAGTTTTAAGAGAAACCAACTGCCGGTGGCGCCTTTTTGCCTTGAAACCGACAAGGAGCAAGATTTTCCTTCAACCATGAATCTCAGAAACATTGTGATCGTGAAGGAAAACCAGGGAGAGCAGATGTACTTCCAATAATCCTACACTTAAATGAAACCTCAAACCTAAATCCTATCCTAAAACCTACCCTAATCCTAACCCTAACCTAGGTCAAAACCTAGCCCTAGGTCGAAACCTAAAAAGAGGTGTAACCCTAAGCCTAGGTGTAATTCTGTAGACTCCTATCCTTAAACTGAACCCTAACCTAAGGCTCACCGTAAACCAAGCCCTAACCCTAACCGTATATCTACCCTAAGGCTAAGCCTAATCCTAAACCCAAATCTGATGTGAACATGCAGTTCCCCCTACAACTAACCTTACTCCGAACCGTCACCCTTCGCCTGCACCTAACTTAACTCTATCCATCACCTTCAATCCAAGCCTCCATATCACCGTTAATGTAATCCAATCCCTTACTAGACAGAGAGCTAAACTTATCCACAAGCAAAACAGATGTAACACACAAGCCGCAAGCCTGAACCCAACTCTTAACCTCACTCACTTTCTAATCCTCACACAAATATTAACCCAAACCCATACCTAAACAGTCAAGTTTACCATAAGCCTAAATGAGACAATAGGTTCATTCATCCTTAAGCACTAAACCCTACTCTCGGCTTCAACCTCACATTCACCCTACATTTGATCCACAACCTTACCATAACCCGAATCCTCACGCAGCCATAACTCTAACCTGAACTCTAACACTGTCTCTGAACACGCCCACATGCCCGTACCTATGCCCGTTTAAAGTTAACCCTAAACCGAAATCTTCTGTCCCACTATTTTGCAGCATTGTAAAGAAGTACACTGGGAAAGGTTTTTCTGCATGGAAGAAACTGCAGGCGGCGTGGCTGAAATGAGAATATCATGCTGCACGAGCTCTTTGACCTCAGATGTAGAAGTGTCATCAGTGGGCATCATAGAGAAACGGGACTTTAATAAGTGATCATCAACCTCTGTGAATTCCCTTTGTTCTAGACGCCTGAAATAAAGAGTTGTCCTGAGTCACATAAACCTCCACCGAGTGGTCTTAATGTGGCGCGGGATCATACCGGTTGAAGAGAATTCCGAAGAAGGCTGAATGTCCACAATTGAATGGTCTCTGCCAGAAATGAAGTGGCAGCCGGATCAGACTGGGAAACTTAAGCTTCCGTTAGACAATGAAGATCAGAGATTCTGGTACGTCCACAATTCACGGTGTCCTTAGATCCATGAAATTCAGTGTGGAATTTTAGTCAGAAAATGAAAACTCCGGAGCCTCTGTTCAGCATGCCCGGGTGTAGCTCCCAGAAGCACACTGGTGCTCCTCTAGAATTTGGATAAAAATCGTTGTCACGGGAATAAAGAACCTTGATGAAGCCAGGTGGGTCTTGACAAACGAAATTGCTGCGTGTGCCCAGTATACTGACAAGCACCCCCCTGTGCTAGTCCATGGCGTATTCAGAACAGGAATCTGCATCGATTGAGCCAAGACAAAGGAAAGCTCATGGAGGCAGCACCCATGTCGATAAGCATTTGTACTTCAAAGATGAAGCCGATGAGTTGAAATGACAAAGCCATGGCAAATAGTTTTCATCATCGGCAGAATTTCACGGAGCAATATTGCTGGGAGAGAAAAGGCACCACCTGAGGGAGGCACGCTCCACAAAACTACCTAGGGCAGGAGCCGGGTTGCCCCCAGGCACTAGGCGTGTCAGGCCTCAGCATTGTAAGGAGAGTTCACTGAAGTCCCTGAGTGAAGTTTTCTCCGCTCTCCTACGTCTATGTTCCTAAAATTTACTCTGCGGTTTGTCATGATCCTGGGTTATTAACGGCCACCATTCACTGTTCTCCTTACACTCGTGCGTCTCCATCGACCTTAAAAGAACGGGAGGACACGCAACTGCTGGCAGGTAAATTCAGCATACTTTGTCTCAACACAAAAGAGACAGCTCTGTGGTGACCCGTCTTCCACGGTAAAACATTTCCTGGCGAATAAGGAATCTTCCCATTGCAATGACAAAATGAGAGAATTGCCCCCGATGGATTTGCCGCTGTGCCTACAAACATCATCTTGAGGCCATACCGTAGTGAAGCACGGGAACCCAGGCGCTTCACCCTTTACCCTAGACCAGTGAAATTCAGAGAAGCACTATTGACCTGTGAGACATGACGTTGCTGGAAGCATCAGTGTACAGAGGCATGGGAACCTCAAAAGAGCTTCTTCCGTGTGAATAAAACGCAGGCTGAACTTCATGGCAGGTTCCAGATTCTCAGGAATTCCACGGGCTGTATTGCTCAGAGGTAGAACCCACTGCTTGGGGCACACTTGAAATGAAAAATCTTGTTGGACTCACGACTTTCCCAAAGACCCAAGGTTCTCAAAGAGCGAGCATAAGTTTGACGGAAAAACCAACTGCCAGTGGCGCCTATTTGCCTTGACACCGACAAGGAGCAAGATTTTCCTTAAACCATGAATCTCAGAAACATTGTGATCGTGAAGGAAAACCAGGGAGAGCAGATGTACTTCCAATAATCCTACACTTAAATGAAACCTCAAACTTAAATCCTATCCTAAAACCTACCCTAATCCTAACCCTAACCTAGTTCAAAACCTAGCCCTAGGTCGAAACCTAAAAAGAGGTGTAACCCTAAGCCTAGGTGTAATTCTGTAGACTCCTATCCTTAAACTGAACCCTAACCTAAGGCTCACCCTAAACCAAGCCCTAACCCTAACCGTATGTCTACCCTAAGGCTGAGCCTAATCCTAACCCCAAATCTGATGTGAACATGCAGCTCCCCCTACAACTAACCTTACTCCGAACCGTCACCCTTCGCCTGAACCTAACTTAACTCTATCCATCACCTTCAGTCCAAGCCTCCATATCACCGTTAATGTAATCCAGTCCCTTAAACTAGACAGAGAGCTAAACTTATCCACAACCAAAACGGATGTAACACACAATACGCAAGCCTGACCCCAAATCTTAACCTCACTCACTTTCTAATCCTCACACAAATATTAACCCAAACCCATACCTAAACAGTCAAGTTTACCATAAGCCTAAATGAGACAATAGGTTCATTCATCCTTAAGCACTAAACCCTACTCTCGGCTTCAACCTCACATTCACCCTACATTTGATCCACAACCTTACCATAACCCGAATCCTCACGCAGCCATAACTCTAACCTGAACTCTAACACTGTCTCTGAACACGCCCACATGCCCGTACCTATGCCCGTTTAAAGTTAACCCTAAACCGAAATCTTCTGTCCCACTATTTTGCAGCATTGTAAAGAAGTACACTGGGAAAGGTTTTTCTGCATGGAAGAAACTGCAGGCGGCGTGGCTGAAATGAGAATATCATGCTGCACGAGCTCTTTGACCTCAGATGTAGAAGTGTCATCAGTGGGCATCATAGAGAAACGGGACTTTAATAAGTGATCATCAACCTCTGTGAATTCCCTTTGTTCTAGACGCCTGAAATAAAGAGTTGTCCTGAGTCACATAAACCTCCACCGAGTGGTCTTAATGTGGCGCGGGATCATACCGGTTGAAGAGAATTCCGAAGAAGGCTGAATGTCCACAATTGAATGGTCTCTGCCAGAAATGAAGTGGCAGCCGGATCAGACTGGGAAACTTAAGCTTCCGTTAGACAATGAAGATCAGAGATTCTGGTACGTCCACAATTCACGGTGTCCTTAGATCCATGAAATTCAGTGTGGAATTTTAGTCAGAAAATGAAAACTCCGGAGCCTCTGTTCAGCATGCCCGGGTGTAGCTCCCAGATGCACACTGGTGCTCCTCTAGAATTTGGATAAAAATCGTTGTCACGGGAATAAAGAACCTTGATGAAGCCAGGTGGGTCTTGACAAACGAAATTGCTGCGTGTGCCCAGTATACTGACAAGCACCCCCCTGTGCTAGTCCATGGCGTATTCAGAACAGGAATCTGCATCGATTGAGCCAAGACAAAGGAAAGCTCATGGAGGCAGCACCCATGTCGATAAGCATTTGTACTTCAAAGATGAAGCCGATGAGTTGAAATGACAAAGCCATGGCAAATAGTTTTCATCATCGGCAGAATTTCACGGAGCAATATTGCTGGGAGAGAAAAGGCACCACCTGAGGGAGGCACGCTCCACAAAACTACCTAGGGCAGGAGCCGGGTTGCCCCCAGGCACTAGGCGTGTCAGGCCTCAGCATTGTAAGGAGAGTTCACTGAAGTCCCTGAGTGAAGTTTTCTCCGCTCTCCTACGTCTATGTTCCTAAAATTTACTCTGCGGTTTGTCATGATCCTGGGTTATTAACGGCCACCATTCACTGTTCTCCTTACACTCGTGCGTCTCCATCGACCTTAAAAGAACGGGAGGACACGCAACTGCTGGCAGGTAAATTCAGCATACTTTGTCTCAACACAAAAGAGACAGCTCTGTGGTGACCCGTCTTCCACGGTAAAACATTTCCTGGCGAATAAGGAATCTTCCCATTGCAATGACAAAATGAGAGAATTGCCCCCGATGGATTTGCCGCTGTGCCTACAAACATCATCTTGAGGCCATACCGTAGTGAAGCACGGGAACCCAGGCGCTTCACCCTTTACCCTAGACCAGTGAAATTCAGAGAAGCACTATTGACCTGTGAGACATGACGTTGCTGGAAGCATCAGTGTACAGAGGCATGGGAACCTCAAAAGAGCTTCTTCCGTGTGAATAAAACGCAGGCTGAACTTCATGGCAGGTTCCAGATTCTCAGGAATTCCACGGGCTGTATTGCTCAGAGGTAGAACCCACTGCTTGGGGCACACTTGAAATGAAAAATCTTGTTGGACTCACGACTTTCCCAAAGACCCAAGGTTCTCAAAGAGCGAGCATAAGTTTGACGGAAAAACCAACTGCCGGTGGCGCCTATTTGCCTTGACACCGACAAGGAGCAAGATTTTCCTTAAACCATGAATCTCAGAAACATTGTGATCGTGAAGGAAAACCAGGGAGAGCAGATGTACTTCCAATAATCCTACACTTAAATGAAACCTCAAACTTAAATCCTATCCTAAAACCTACCCTAATCCTAACCCTAACCTAGTTCAAAACCTAGCCCTAGGTCGAAACCTAAAAAGAGGTGTAACCCTAAGCCTAGGTGTAATTCTGTAGACTCCTATCCTTAAACTGAACCCTAACCTAAGGCTCACCCTAAACCAAGCCCTAACCCTAACCGTATGTCTACCCTAAGGCTGAGCCTAATCCTAACCCCAAATCTGATGTGAACATGCAGCTCCCCCTACAACTAACCTTACTCCGAACCGTCACCCTTCGCCTGAACCTAACTTAACTCTATCCATCACCTTCAGTCCAAGCCTCCATATCACCGTTAATGTAATCCAGTCCCTTAAACTAGACAGAGAGCTAAACTTATCCACAACCAAAACGGATGTAACACACAATACGCAAGCCTGACCCCAAATCTTAACCTCGCACACTTTCGAAACCTCACACAAATATTAACCCCAACCCATACCTAAACAGTCAAGTTTACCATAAGCCTAAATGAGACAATAGGTTCATTCATCCTTAAGCACTAAACCCTACTCTTACCTTCAACCTCACACTCACCCTACATTTGATCCACAACCTTACCATAACCCGAATCCTCACGCAGCCGTAACTCTAACCTGAACTCTAACACTGTCTCTAAACATGCCCACATGCCTTTACCTATGCCCGTTTAAAGTTAACCCTAAACCGAAATCTTCTGTCCCACTATTTTGCAGCATTTTAAAGAAGTACACTGGGAAAGATTTTTCTGCAAGGAAGAAACTGCAGGCGGCGTAGCTGAAATGAGAATATCATGTTGCACGAGCTCGTTGCCCTCAGATGTAGAAGTGTCATCAATGGGCATCATAGAGAAACGGGACTTTAATAAAGATTCATCAACCTCTGTGAATTCCCTTTGTTCTAGATGCCTTAAATAAAGGGTTGTATATCAAAACTTATGGGACACTGCAAAGGCAGTTATTAGAGGTAGCTTGATATCACTGAATGCATACATGAAAAAAGAAGAAAGGCGTATGAATGATATGTTAACACAAAACCTCCAACAACTAGAACAGAGTCAACAGAACTACCCCTCCAGTAGCAAGAGAAAAGAAATAATAAAAATCAGGGCGGAGTTAAACCAGTGGGAAGACAAAAGAACAATGCAAAGGATTAACGCAACTAGAAGCTGGTTTTATGAACGAATTAATAAAATTGACACTCCCCTGGCAAAGCTTACCAAAGATAGAAAGGAGCAATCATCAATAACCAGGATGAGGGATGAATCGGGGGCAATAACAACAGACACCAATGAGATAAAAAGGATAATCACAAAGGACTATGAAAGTTTGTATTCTAATGAATTTAGAAACCTGGAAGACATGGATAAATATTTAGAAAAACAATCTATCCCTAGATTACCTGAGACAGAGATCAAGAACCTCAACAAACCCATAGCGAAGGAAGAAATAGAGAGTGTCATCAAAAACCTACCAAGGAAAAAGGCCCCAGGGCCAGATGGCTACACAGCGGAATTTTACCAAACATTCAGGGAAGAGCTGACACCGATCCTCCACAAAGTATTCCATAACATAGAAAAGAACGAAAGCTCCCAAACTCATTTTACGAAGCCAGCATTACTTTGATACCCAAACAGGGAAAAGACCCCACAGGTGTAGAGAATTATAGACCAACATCTCTAATGAACATAGATGCAAAAATCCTTAACAAAATATTGGCCAATAGAATACAAAGGAACATCAAACATATCATTCACCACGACCAAGTAGGATTCATCCCAGCGATGCAGGGATGGTTTAACATCCGAAAATCCATCAATATCATACACCACATCGAGAAGAAAAAGGATAAAAACCATATGATAATATCCATAGATGCAGAAAAAGCATTTGACAACATCCAGCATCCATTCCTAATCAAAACACTCATGAAGATAGGATTGGAAGGTAAGTTCCTCAAGCTCATACAAGCTATCTATGAAAGACCAACAGCCAACATCATAGTCAATGGAGAAAAGACAAGAACAATACCACTGAAAAAGGGTACAAGACAAGGATGCCCCCTGTCCCCTCTTCTATTCAATATCGTTTTGGAGGTTCTGGCTAACAACATAAGACAGCGGAAGGACATCAAAGGGATCCAGTTGGGAGAGGAGGAGGTGAAACTATCGTTATTTGCAGATGACATGATCCTATACATTGAAGACCCCCAAAACTCCACAGTTGGAATACTTACAGCAATAGAGGAATACGGAAGAGTAGCAGGATACAAGATCAATAAACAGAAGTCGGTAGGGTTTCTATACACATCGGACAGGGCCATGGAAGAGGCGATTAAGAGGGAGGTACCCTTCACTGTAGCCAAGAACAAACTTAAATACCTAGGAATATACTTAACAAAAAATACTAAAGACCTATATAAGCATAATTATAAAACCCTATTACAGGAAACCAAAAGTGACCTTCACAAATGGATGAAGCTCCCCTGCTCATGGTTAGGTAGGCTGAACATAGTAAAGATGACAGTTCTTCCTAAAGCACTCTACAAGTTCAATGCCATACCAATCCAATTACCATCAACCTTCTTCAAAGAATTGGAAAAACTGACCACCAACTTCATATGGAGAGGGAAGAAACCCAGAATTAGCAGAGAACTCCTCAAGAAGAAGGACACAATTGGAGGACTCGCCCTACCTGATTTTAATGCCTACTACACAGCTACAGTGGTCAAAACAGCATGGTACTGGCACAATGATAGACACTCAGACCAGTGGAAAAGAATAGAAAGCCCAGGAGTAAAATCATCAGCATATAGACAACTGATCTTCGACAAGGGTCCCAAAAACGTCAAGTGGGAAGCAGATGCCCTCTTTAATAAGTGGTGCTGGAAACAATGGATATCCACATGTAGAAAGTTGAAACAAGACGTCTACCTCACCCCATGCACAAGAATACACTCAAGGTGGATCACAGATCTAGAAGTCAAACCCCAAACCATCAGGACCATTAAGGAGGGAATCGGGACTAATCTCAGAGCACTGGCCCAGGGAGCACATAGGCTCACTGCAACAGGGAAGGGGACACACACAGGTGATCTGGAAATCGACAAATGGGATCTAATAAGAATAAAACACCTGTGCACCTCGAAAGACTTTGCCAAGAGGGTGACAAGGCAACCCACAGACTGGGAGAAGATTTTTAGTAATGACACGTCAGACAAAGGGCTCATTACTAAAATCTACAACACCATCATGACCTGCAAAAAGAGGAAAACAGTTAACCCCCTAAGGAAGTGGGCAAAAGAAATGAGAAGAACTTTCACTAGAGAGGAGATCAATATGGCCAATAAATATATGAGAAAGTGCTCGAAGTCCCTTGCCATAAGAGAAATGCAAATCAAAACAACCATGAGATACCACCTAACACCCCTGAGGCTAGCCCAGATCAGTAAATCAGAGAGCAACAAGTGTTGGAGGGGCTGTGGTGAAGTAGGAACCCTCCTCCACTGCTGGTGGTCGTGCAGATTTGTACAGACACTGTGGAAAGCAATCTGGCGATACCTAAAGAAAATGGAAATTGATCTACCTTACGACCCAGCCATCCCTCTACTGGGCATATACCCGGTTGAAGCAGCAAATAAAACACGACCAGTCATATGCGCTCCAATGTTTATTGCGGCACAATTCACAATAGCAAAGACTTGGAAACAGCCTAAGTTTCCATCGATAGACGAGTGGATTAGCAAACTTTGGCACATACACACAATGGAGTATTATGCAGCACTAAAAAGCACCGATGAGCACATGAAACACGTTATTTCATGGGAAGAGCTGGAAGGAATTATGTTAAGCGAGGTAAGCCAGACCCAAAGGGACAGGTACAACATGAGTCCCCTGAGGTAAGTACAATCAGCATGACAGAAATGGGGCATTAATCCACCCAAGGGGAGGGTATGGTTTATATCTCCACAGGGAAAGTGGGACCAGACTTCAACCCAGTGTCGCAAGGTGTGAATGCAATATCCCGGCGTGGAGGAGGGAACCGGTGGAGAGGTCTGGGAGGCTGGCCCCAGCACCATAAATTAAGTGGATTCCTGCCCCTCCCCCGAAAAGAATTTGTTCCAAAGGACGACATTGACTCTGCAGCTATGGGAGATGGACATATTTGATCAGAGCACACGGGAGCAGATGGAGGGGCAGGAGGAGAGAGTGGAGCACAGCCTGGCCCACCAGGCCGTGATGATGATGTTCCTGAGTAGAGCAGCCAGTCCACAGAGAGAACAACATGGCTGGCCCTACTATGAGACATGATGCCCCTCAGTGACTAAGGGCGATACAAGGGACAGCACCGGAGACACAGTGTGGGAATTGCACCTGACCTGATCCCACCACACCGAGGCAAATCACTGGGGGAGTGCAGCGGAACAGCAAGGGAATGGAGTGGCAAGGTCCCCAGGGAATGCTGAAAGTGGACTTTGGGGCCAGGGCGTGGTGCCCCAACAGACTGGACTGGAAAACGCTCCTAAGGGCCAGCAAACGATCCCTGAACTAACTACAAGCTTTTCTCTTGTGAACTGTTTTGTTCTGTTCTTTTTCAGTGGTTTGTTTTGGTTGTTTTGTTGTCTGGTTGTATACTGTTGCTTTGTGTTCCTCTGTCTAGTTTTCGTGCATGTTAGTGACTCCACAGGTCTGTCTGAATAGGACAGGCTGGATGAACTATCTGGATGAAAAGCAACGGGACCGACAGTTCCGGGGGGACTTGGGGTGGGGGGGTAGGGGGGGTAAGGAAGTGGTGTTAACAAACCCAGGGACAAGGGAAAAACATGGGACCCCAAATGGTAGAGAAGGGGGAGTGGCAGGCCTGGTGGGAAATGATCAAGGGTAAGGTTGCTTAGAGAAGAGGTATACGCTAGCCCAGGTGGCGATGAAGCATGGTAGTAGGGCAGGAGGAAGGTCAAGGGAGATGGAGGAAAGAGCTAGGAGTCAAAGGGCATTCATGGAGGTCTAGACAAAGACATGTACATGCAAATATATATAGGAGGATGGGGAAATAGATCTATGTGTCTATATTTATAGGTCAAGTATTAAGGTGGCGGAAGGACCTTGGGCCTCTACTCAAACACTCCCTCGATGCATGAATACCTTCTTTTATTAAATTGGAACTCTATGATGCTCACTCTCCCGACACAACGGCTGGAGCCAAAGTGGGTGAACAAGTAAATGTGGTGAAGAAAGCTGATGGTGCCCGGCTATCAAAAGAGATAGTGACTGGGGTCTTAAAGGCTTGAAGATAAACAAGCGGCCATCTAGCTCAGAAGCAACAAAGTCCACATGGAAGAACACACCAGCCTGTGTGATCGAGTGGTCCCAAAGGGATCAGTTACCAGGCATCAAAGAACAAAAAATCATATCATTGACTGCACACCTCCATGATAGGATCGCTGAAGACAAATGGGTGCACAAGCAAATGTGGTGAAGAAAGCTGATGGTGCCCGGCTATCAAAAGAGATAGTGTCTGGGGTCTTAAAGGCTTGAAGGTGAACAAGCGGCCATCTCGCTCAGAAGCAAATAAGCCCACATGGAAGAAGCACACCGGCCAGTGCGATCACGAGGTGCCCAAGGGACCAGATATAAGGCATCATGCAAAAAAAAAAAAGATATAAGTGTGTGTATGTATGTGTATATATGTATATATGTATGTGTATATATATTATATTAAATGAAGGGGGAAGTGCAGAGTGGAGACCCAAGGCCCAAGTGTCGGCCAATGGAGATCCCCTCATAGAGGGGTTTAGGAGAGGAGATGGGTTAATTAGGGTGTGAGGTAGTATCGATGAAGAACACAGCTTTCCCCCAGATCCTGGATGCTTCCTCCCCCCAACTACCATGATCCGAATTCTACCTTGTAGGGCTGGATAGGACAGAGGCTGTAAATTGGTACATATGAGGGTTGGAGGTACAGGGAATCCAGGGTGGATGATACCTTCAGGACCAAGGGTGTGAGGGACGATGCTGGGAGAGTGGAGGGTGAGTGGATTGGAAAGCGGGAACTGATTACAAGGATCCACAAGTGACCTCTTCCCTGGGAGAGGGACAGCAGAGAAGGGGGGAAGGGAGACTCCGGATAGGGCAAGATATGACAAAATAACGAGGTATAAATTACCAAGGGCATATAAGGGAGGGGGGAAAGAGGAGGGGGGGGGAAGAGGACCTGATGCAAGGGGCTTAAGTGGAGAGCAAATGCCTTGAGAATGATTGGGGCAGGGAATGTATGGGTGTGCTTTATACAATTGATTTATGTATATGTATGGATTGTGGTAAGAGTTGTTGGAATCCCTAATAAAATGTAAAAGAAGAAAAGAGAAAAAAATGATTAGGGCAAAGACTGTACAGATGTGCTTTATACAATTGATGTATGTATATGTATGAACTGTGAAAAGAATTGTATCAGCCCCAATAAATTGTTAAAAATATATATATATATATATAATAAAATAAATTTTGAAAAGCAAAAAAAAAAAAAAAAAGAAAGAAAGGGTTGTCCTGAGTCACATAAACCTCCACCGAGTGGTCTTAATGTAGCGCGGGAACATGCCAGTAGAAGAGAATTCCGAAGAAGGCTGAACGTCCACAATTGAATGGTCATTGTCAGAAATGAAGTGGCAGCCGGATCAGACTGGGAAACTTAATTTTCCATTAGACAATGAAGATGTGAGAATCTGGTACGTCCACAATTCACGGTGTCCTTAGATCCATGAAATTCCGTGTGGAATTTTAGTCACAAAATGAAAACTCCGTAGCCTCTGTTCAGCAGGCCCGGGTGTAGCTCCCAGAGGCACACAGGTGCTCCTCTAGAATTTGGATAAAAATCGTTTTCACGGGAATAAAGAACCTTGATCAAGCCAGGTGGGTCTTGACAAACGAAATTGCTGCGTGTGCCCGGTATACTGACAAGCACCCACCTGTGCTAGTCCATGGCTTACTCAGCACAGGAATCTGCATCCATTGAGCCAAGACAAAGGAAAGCTCAGGGAGGCAGCGCCCTTGTAGAAAAGCATTTGTACTTCAAAGATGAGGCCAATGAGGTGAAACGACAAAGCCCTGGCAAATAGTTTTCATCATCGACAGAATTTCACGGAGCAATATTGCTGGGAGAAAAAAGGCACCACCTGAGGGAGGCACGATCCACAAAACTACCTAGGGCAGGAGCCGGGTTGCCCCCAGGCACTAGGCGTTTCAGGCCTCAGCATTGTAAGGAGAGTTCACTGAAGTCTCCGAGAGAAGTTTTCTCCGCTGTCCTATGTCTACGTTCCTAAAATTTATTCTGCGGTTTCTCATGATCCTGGGTTATGAACGGCCACCATTCACCGTTCTCCTTATATTCATGCGTCACCATCGACCTTAAAAGAAAGGGAGGACACGCAACTGCTGGCAGGTAAATTCAGCAAACTTTGTCTCAACACAAAAGACACAGCTCTGTGGTGACCCGTCTTCCACGGTAAAACATTTCCTGGCGAATAAGGAATCATCCATTCGCAATGACAATATGAGAGAATTGCCACCGATGGATTTGCCGCTGTGCCTACAAACATCATCTTGAGGCCATACCGTAGTGAAGCACGGGAACCCAGGCGCTTCACCCTTTGCCCTAGACCAGTGAATCTCAGAGAAGCACTATTGACCTGTGAGACATGACGTTGCTGGAAGCATCAGTGTACAGAGGCAGGGGAACCTCGAAGGAGCTTCTTCCGTGTGAATAAAATGCAGGCTGAACTTCATGGCAGGTTCCAGATTCTCAGGAATTCCACGGGCTGTATTGCTCAGAGGTAGAACCCACTGCTTGGGGCACACTTGAACTGAAAAATCTTGCTGGACTCACGGCTTTCCCAAAGACCCAAGGTTCTCACAGAGCGAGCATAAGTTTGACGGAAAAACCAACTGCCGGTGGTGCCTTTTTGCCTTGAAACCGACAAGGAGCAAGATTTTCCTTAAACCATGAATCTCAGAAACATTGTGATCGTGAAGGAAAACCAGGGAGAGCAGATGTACTTCCAATAGTCCTACACTTAAATGAAACCTCAAACCTAAATCCTATCCTAAAACCTACCCTAATCCTAACCCTAACCTAGGTCAAAACCTAGCCCTAGGTCTAAACCTAAAAAGAGGTGTAACCCTAAGCCTAGGTGTAATTCTGTAGACTCCTATCCTTAAACTGAACCCTAACCTAATGCTCACCCTAAACCAAGCCCTAACCCTAACCGTATGTCTACCCTAAGGCTGAGCCTAATCCTAACCCCAAATCTGATGTGAACATGCAGCTCCCCCGACAACTAACCTTACTCCGAACCGTCACCCTTCGCCTGAACCTAACTTAATTCTATCCATCACCTTCAATCCAAGTCTCCATATCACCGTTAATGTAATCCAATCCCTTAAACTAGACAGAGAGCTAAACTTATCCACAACCAAAACGATGTAACACACAAACCGCAAGCCTGACCCCAACTCTTAACCTCGCAAACTTTCCAACCCTCACACAAATATTAACCCCAACCCATACCTAAACAGTCAAGTTTACCATAAGCCTAAATGAGACAATAGGTTCAGTCATCCTTAAGCACTAAACCCTACTCTCGGCTTCAACCTCACACTCACCCTACACTTGATCCACAACCTTACCATAACCCGAATCCTCATGCAGCCGTAACTCTAACCTGAACTCTAACACTGTCTCTAAACATGCCCACATGCCTGTACCTATGCCCGTTTAAAGTTAACACTAAACCGAAATCTTCTGTCCCACTATTTTGCAGCATTTTAAAGAAGTACACTGGGAAAGGTTTTTCTGCAAGGAAGAAACTGCAGCCGGCGTGGCTTAAATGAGAATATCATGCTGCACCAGCTCTTTGCCCTCAGATGTAGAAGTGTCATCAGTGGGCATCATAGAGAAATGGGACTTTAATAAGTGATCATCAACCTCTGTGAATTCCCTTTGTTCTAGACGCCTGAAATAAAGAGTTGTCCTGAGTCACATAAACCTCCAACGAGTGGTCTTAATGTGGCGCGGGAACATGGTGGTAGAAGAGAATTCCGAAGAAGGCTGAACGTCCACAATTGAATCGTCATTGCCAGAAATGTAGTGGCAGCCGGATCAGACTGGGAAACTTAAGCTTCCATTAAACAATGAAGATGTGAGAATCTGGTACGTCCACAATTCACGGTGTCCTTAGATCCATGAAATTTTGTGTGGAATTTTAGTCAGAAAATGAAAACTCCGGAGCCTCTGTTCAGCAAGCCCTTGTGTAGCTCCCAGACGCACACTGGTGCTCCTCTAGAATTTGGATAAAAATCGTTTTCACGGGAATAAAGAACCTTGATCAAGCCACGTGGGTCTTGACAAACGAAATTGCTGCGTGTGCCCCGTATACTGACAAGCACCCACCTGTGCTAGTCCATGGCGTATTCAGCACAGGAATCTGCATCGATTGAACCAAGACAAAGGAAAGCTCAGGGAGGCAGCACCCGTGTAGAAAAGCATTTGTACTTCAAAGATGAGGCCAATGAGGTGAAACGACAAAGCCATGGCAAATAGTTTACATCATCAGCAGAATTTCACTGAGCAATATTGTTGGGAGAGAAAAGGCACCACCTGAGGGAGGCACGCTCCACAAAACTACCTAGGGCAGGAGCCGGGTTGCCCCCAGGCACTAGGCGTGTCAGGCCTCAGCATTATAAGGAGAGTTCACTGAATTCCCTGAGTGAAGTTTTCTCCGCTGTCCTATGTCTACGTTCCTAAAATTTACTCTGCGGTTTCTCATGATCCTGGGTTATGAAGGGCCACCATTCAGCGTTCTACTTACACTCATGCGTCACCATCGACCTCAAAAGAAAGGGAGGACACGCAACTGCTGGCAGGTAAATTCAGCAAACTTTGTCTCAACACAAAAGAGACAGCTCTGTGGTGACCCGTCTTCCACGGTAAAACATTTCCCGGCGAATAAGGAATCTTCCCATCGCAATGACAATATGAGAGAATTGCCACCGATGGATTTGCCGTTGTGCCTACAAACATCATCTTGAGGCCATACAGTAGTGAAGCACGGGAACCCAGGCGCTTCACCCTTTACCCTAGACCAGTGAAACTAAGAGAAGCACTATTGACCTGTGAGACATGACGTTGTTGGAAGCATCAGTGTACAGAGGCAGGGGAACCTCGAAGGAGCTTCTTCCGTGTGAATAAAACGCAGGCTGAACTTCATGGCAGGTTCCAGATTCTCAGGAATTCCACGGGCTGAATTGCTCAGAGGTAGAACCCACTGCTTGGGGCACACTTGAACTGAAAAATCTTGCTGGACTCACGGCTTTCCCAAAGACCCAAGGTTCTCACAGAGCGAGCATAAGTTTGACGGAAAAACCAACTGCCGGTGGCGCCTTTTTGCCTTGAAAACGATAAGGAGCAAGATTTTCATTAAACCATGAATCTCAGAAACATTGTGATCGTGAAGGAAAACCAGGGAGAGCAGATGTACTTCCAATAATCCTACACTTAAATGAAACCTCAAACCTAAATCCTATCCTAAAACCTACCCTAATCCTAACCCTAACCTAGGTCAAAACCTAGCCCTAGGTCGAAACCTAAAAAGAGGTGTAACCCTAAGCCTAGGTGTAATTCTGTAGACTCCTATCCTTAAACTGAACCATAACCTAAGGCTCACCCTAAACCAAGCCCTAACCCTAACCGTATGTCTACCCTAAGGCTGAGCCTAATCCTTACCCCAAATCTGATGTGAACATGCAGCTCCCCCTACAACTAACCTTAACCCGAACCGTCACCCTTCGCCTGAACCTAACTTAATTCTATCCATCACCTTCAATCCAAGCCTCCATATCACCGTTAATGTAATCCAATCCCTTAAACTAGACAGAGAGCTAAACTTATCCACAACCAAAACGGATGTAACACACAAGCCGCAAGCCTGACCCCAACTCTTAACCTCGCAAACTTTCTAACCCTCACACAAATATTAACCCCAACCCATACCTAAACAGTCAAGTTTACCATAAGCCTAAATGAGACAATAGGTTCAGTCATCCTTAAGCACTAAACCCTACTCGCAGCTTCAACCTCACACTCACCCTTCACTTGATCCACAACCTTACCATAACCCGAATCCTCACGCAGCCGTAACTCTAACCTGAACTCTAACACTGTCTCTAAACATGCCCACATGCCTGTACCTATGCCCGTTTAAAGTTAACCCTAAACCGAAATCTTCTGTCCCACTATTTTGCAGCATTTTAAAGAAGTACACTGGGAAAGGATTTTCTGCAAGGAAGAAACTGCAGGCGGCGTGGCTGAAATGAGAATATCATGCTGCACGAGCTCTTTGCCCTCAGATGTAGAAGTGTCATCAGTGGGCATCATAGAGAAACGGGACTTTAATAAGTGATCATCAACCTCTGTGAATTCCCTTTGTTCTAGACGCCTGAAATAAAGAGTTGTCCTGAGTCACATTAACCTCCACCGAGTGGTCTTAATGTGGCGCGGGAACATGCTGGTGGAAGAGAATACTGAAGAAGGCTGAATGTCCACAATTGAATGGTCATTGCCAGAAATGTAGTGGCAGCCGGATCAGATTGGGAAACTTAAGCTTCCATTAAACAATGAAGATGTGAGAATCTGGTACGTCCACAATTCACGGTGTCCTTAGATCCATGAAATTCCGTGTGGAATTTTAGTCAGAAAATGAAAACTCCGGAGCCTCTGTTCAGCAGGCCCGGGTGTAGCTCCCAGACGCACACTGGTGCTCCTCTAGAATTTGGATAAAAATCGTTTTCACGGGAATAAAGAACCTTGATCAAGCCAGGTGGGTCTTGACAAACGAAATTGCTGCGTGTGCCCCGTATACTGACAAGCACCCACCTGTGCTAGTCCATGGCCTATTCAGCACAGGAATCTGCATCGATTGAACCAAGACAAAGGAAAGCTCAGGGAGGCAGCACCCGTGTGGAAAAGCATTTGTACTTCAAAGATGAGGCTGATGAGGTGAAACGACAAAGCCATGGCAAATAGTTTTCATCATCGTTAGAATTTCACGGAGCAATATTGCTGGGAGAGAAAAGGCACCACCTGAGGGAGGCACGCTCGACAAAACTACCTAGGGCAGGAGCCGGGTTGCCCCCAGGCACTAGGCGTTTCAGGCCTCAGCATTGTAAGGAGAGTTCACTGAAGTCCCTGAGTGAAGTTTTCTCAGCTGTCCTACGTCTACGTTCCTAAAATTTACTCTGCGGTTTCTCATGATCCTGGGTTATGAAGGGCCACCATTCAGCGTTCTACTTACACTCATGCATCTCCATCGACTTTAAAAGAAAGGGAGGACACGCAACTGCTGGCAGGTAAATTCAGCAAACTTTGTCTCAACACAAAAGAGACAGCTCTGTGGTGACCCGTCTTCCGCGGTAAAACATTTCCTGGCGAATTAGGAATCTTCCCTTCGCAATGACAATATGAGAGAATTGCCACCGATGGATTTGCCGCTGTGCCTACAAACATCATCTTGAGGCCATACCGTAGTGAAGCACGGGAACCCAGGCGCTTCACCCTTTACCCTAGACCAGTGAAACTAAGAGAAGCTCTATTGACCTGTGAGACATGACGTTGCTGGAAGCATCAGTGTACAGAGGCATGGGAACCTCAAAGGAGCTTCTTCCGTGTGAATAAAACGCAGGCTGAACTTCATGGCAGGTTCCAGATTCTCAGGAATTCCACGGGCTGTATTGCTCAGAGGTAGAACCCACTGCTTGGGGCACACTTGAACTGAAAAATCTTGCTGGACTCACGACTTTCCCAAAGACCCAAGGTTCTCAAAGAGCGAGCATAAGTTTGACGGAAAAAACAACTGCCGGTGCCGCCTTTTTGCCTTGAAACCGGCAAGGAGCAAGATTTTCCTTAAACCATGAATCTCACACACTTTGTGCTCGTGAAGGAAAACCAGGGAGAGCAGATGTACTTCCAATAATCCTACACTTAAATGAAACCTCAAACCTAAATCCTATCCTAAAACCTACCCTAATCCTAACCCTAACCTAGGTCAAAACCTAGCCCAAGGTCTAAACATAAAAGGGGGTGTAACCCTAAGCCTAGGTGTAATTCTGTAGACTCCTATCCTTAAACTGAACCCTAACCTAAGGCTCACCCTAAACCAAGCCCTAACCCTAACCGTATGTCTACCCTAAGGCTGAGCCTAATCCTAACCCCAAATCTGATGTGAACATGCAGCTCCCCCTACAACTAACCTTACCCCGAACCGTCACCCTTCGCCTGAACCTAACTTAATTCTATCCATCACCTTCAATCCAAGCCTCCATATCACCGTTAATGTAATCCAATCCGTTAAACTAGACAGAGAGCTAAACTTATCCACAACCAAAACGGATGTAACACACAAGCAGCAAGCCTGACCCCAACTCTTAACCTCGCAAACTTTCTAACCCTCACACAAATATTAACCCCAACCCATACCTAAACAGTCAAGTTTACCATAAGCCTAAATGAGACAATAGGTTCATTCATCCTTAAGCACTAAACCCTACTCGCAGCTTCAACCTCACACTCACCCTTCACTTGATCCACAACCTTACCATAACCCGAATCCTCACGCAGCCGTAATTCTAACCTGAACTCTAACACTGTCTCTAAACATGCCCACATGCCTGTACCTATGCCCGTTTAAAGTTAACCCTAAACCGAAATCTTCTGTCCCACTATTTTGCAGCATTTTAAAGAAGTTCACTGGGAAAGGTTTTTCTGCAAGGAAGAAACTGTAGGCGGCGTGGCTGAAATGAGAATATCATGCTGCACGAGCTCTTTGCCCTCAGATGTAGAAGTGTCATCAGTGGGCATCATAGAGAAACGGGACTTTAATAAGTGATCATCAACCTCTGTGAATTCCCTTTGTTCTAGACGCCTGAAATAAAGAGTTGTCCTGAGTCACATAAACCTCCACCGAGTGGTCTTAATGTGGCACGGGAACATGCTGGTAGAAGAGAATACTGAAGAAGGCTGAATGTCCACAATTGAATGGTCTATGCCAGAAATGAAGTGGCAGCCGGATCAGACTGGGAAACTTAAGCTTCCATTAAACAATGAAGATGTGAGAATCTGGTACGTCCACAATTCACGGTGTCCTTAGATCCATGAAATTCCATGTGGAATTTTAGTCACAAAATGAAAACTCCGGAGCCTCTGTTCAGCAGGCCCGGGTGTAGCTCCCAGACGCACACTGGTGCTCCTCTAGAATTTGGATAAAAATCGTTTTCACGGGAATAAAGAACCTTGATCAAGCCAGGTGGGTCTTGACAAACGAAATTGCTGCGTGTGCCCCGTATACTAACAAGCACCCACCTGTGCTAGTCCATGGCCTATTCAGCACAGGAATCTGCATCGATTGAACCAAGACAAAGGAAAGCTCAGGGAGGCAGCACCCGTGTGGAAAAGCATTTGTACTTCAAAGATGAGGCTGATGAGGTGAAATGACAAAGCCATGGCAAATAGTTTTCATCATCGTTAGAATTTCACGGAGCAATATTGCTGGGAGAGAAAAGGCACCACCTGAGGGAGGCACGCTCGACAAAACTACCTAGGGCAGGAGCCGGGTTGCCCCCAGGCACTAGGCGTTTCAGGCCTCAGCATTGTAAGGAGAGTTCACTGAAGTCCCTGAGTGAAGTTTTCTCAGCTGTCCTACGTCTACGTTCCTAAAATTTACTCTGCGGTTTCTCATGATCCTGGGTTATGAAGGGCCACCATTCAGCGTTCTACTTACACTAATGCATCTCCATCGACTTTAAAAGAAATGGAGGACACGCAACTGCTGGCAGGTAAATTCAGCAAACTTTGTCTCAACACAAAAGAGACAGCTCTGTGGTGACCCGTCTTCCACGGTAAAACATTTCCTGGCGAATAGGAATCTTCCCATCGCAATGACAATATGAGAGAATTGCCACCGATGGATTTGCCGCTGTGCCTACAAACATCATCTTGAGGCCATACCGTAGTGAAGCACGGGAACGCAGGCTCTTCACCCTTTACCCTAGACCAGTGAAACTCAGAGAAGCACTATTGACCAGTGAGACATGACGTTGCTGGAAGCATCAGTGTACAGAGGCATGGGAACCTCAAAGGAGCTTCTTCCGTGTGAATAAAACGCAGGCTGAACTTCATGGCAGGTTCCAGATTCTCAGGAATTCCACGGGCTGTATTGCTCAGAGGTAGAACCCACTGCTTGGGGCACACTTGAACTGAAAAATCTTGCTGGACTCACGGCTTTCCCAAAGACCCAAGGTTCTCAAAGAGCGAGCATAAGTTTGACGGAAAAACCAACTGCCTGTGGCGCCTTTTTGCCTTGAAACCGGCAAGGAGCAAGATTTTCCTTAAACCATGAATCTCAGACACATTGTGATCTTGAAGGAAAACCAGCGAGAGCAGATGTACTTCCAATAATCCTACACTTAAATGAAACCTCAAACCTAAATCCTATCCTAAAACCTACCCTAATCCTAACCCTAACCTAGGTCAAAACCTAGCCCAAGGTCTAAACCTAAAAAGAGGTGTAACCCTAAGCCTAGGTGTAATTCTGTAGACTCCTATCCTTAAACTGAACCCTATCCTAAGGCTCACCCTAAACCAAGACCTAACCCTAACCGTATGTCTACCCTAAGGTTGAGCCTAATCCTATCCCCAAATCTGATGTGAACATGCAGCTCCCCCTACAGCTAACCTTACTCCGAAACGTCACCCTTCGCCTGAACTTAACTCTATCCATTACCTTCAATCCAAGCCTCCATATCACCTTTAATGTAATCCAATCCCTTAAACTAGACAAGAGCTAAACTTATCCACAACCAAAACGGATGTAACACAAAAGCCGCAAGCCTGACCCCAACTCTTAACCTTGCACACTTTCTAACCCTCACACAAATATCAACCCCAACCCATACCTAAACAGTCAAGTTTACCATAAGCCTAAATGAGATAATAGGTTCATTCATCCTTAAGCACTAAACCCTACTCATACTTTCAACCTCACACTCACGCTACACTTGATCCACAACCTTACCATAACCCGAATCCTCACGCAGCCGTAACTCTACCCTGAACTCTAACACTGTCTCTGAACACGCCCACATGCCTGTACCTATGCCCGTTTAAAGTTAACCCTAAACCGAAATCTTCTGTCCCACTATTTTGCAGCATTTTAAAGAAGTACACTGGGAAAGGTTTTTCTGCAAGGAAGAAACTGCAGGCGGCGTGGCTGAAATGAGAATATCATGCTGCACGAGCTCTTTGCCCTCAGATGTAGAAGTGTCATCAGTGGGCATCATAGAGAAACAGGACTTTAATAAGTGATCATCAACCTCTGTGAATTCCCTTTGTTCTAGACGCCTGAAATGAAGAGTTGTCCTGAGTCACATACACCTCCACCGAGTGGTCTTAATGTGGCGCGGGAACATGCCAGTAGAAGAGAATTCCGAAGAAGGCTGAACGTCCACAATTGAATGGTCATTGCCAGAAATGAAGTGGCAGCCGGATCAGACTGGGAAACTTAAGCTTCCATTAGACAATGAAGATCAGACAATCTGGTACGTCCACAATTCACGGTGTCCTTAGATCCATGAAATTCCGTGTGGAATTTTAGTCAGAAAATGAAAACTCCGGAGCCTCTGTTCAGCAGGCCCGGGTGTAGCTCGCAGACGCACACTGGTGCTCCTCTAGAATTTGGATAAAAATCGTTTTCACGGGAATAAAGAACCTTGATCAAGCCAGGTGTGTCTTGACAAACGAAAATGCTGCCTGTGCCCGGTATACTGACAAGCAACCACCTGTGCTAGTCCATGGTGTATGCAGCACAGGAATCTGCATCGATTGAGCCAAGACAAAGGAAACCTCAGGGAGGCAGCACCCATGTCGAAAAGCATTTGTACTTCAAAGATGAGGCCGATGAGGTGAAACGACAAAGCCATGGCAAATAGTTTTCATCATCGGCAGAATTTCACAGAGCAATATTGCTGGGAGAGAAAAGGCACCTCCTGAGGGAGGCACGCTCCACAAAACTACCTAGGGCAGGAGCCGGGTTGCCCCCAGGCACTAGGCGTGTCAGGCCTCAGCATTGTAAGGAGAGTTCACTGAAGTCCCCAAGAGAAATTTTCTCCGCTGTCCTACATCTACGTTCCTAAAATTTACTCTGCGGTTTCTCATGATCCTGGGTTATGAACGGCCACCATACACCGTTCTCCTTACACTCGTGCGTCTCCATCGACCTTAAAAGAAAGGGAGGACACGCAACTGCTGGCAGGTAAATTCAGCATACTTTGTCTCAACACAAAAGAGACAGCTCTGTGGTGACCCGTCTTCCACGGTAAAACATTTCCTGGCGAATAAGGAATCTTCCCATCGCAATGACAATATGAGAGAATTGCCACCGATGGATTTGCCGCTGTGCCTACAAACATCATCTTGAGGCCATACCGTAGTGAAGCACGGGAACGCAGGCTCTTCACCCTTTACCCTAGACCAGTGAATCTCAGAGAAGCACTATTGACCTGTGAGACATGACGTTGCTGGAAGCATCAGTGTACAGAGGCATGGGAACCTCAAAGGAGCTTCTTCCGTGTGAATAAATCGCAGGCTGAACTTCATGGCAGGTTCCCGATTCTCAGGAATTCCACGGGCTGTATTGCTCAGAGGTAGAACCCACTGCTTGGGGCACACTTGAACTGAAAAATCTTGCTGGACTCAAGATTTTCCCAAAGACCCAAGGTTCTCAAAGAGCGAGCATAAGATTGACGGAAAAACCAACTGCCAGTGGCGCCCTTTTCCTTGAAACCGACAAGGAGCAAGATTTTCCTTAAACCATGAATCTCAGAAACATTGAGATCGTGAAGGAAAACCAGGGAGAGCAGATGTACTTAAAATAATCCTACACTTAAATGAAACTTCAAACCTAAATCCTATCCTAACACCTACCCTAATCCTAACCCTAACCTAGGTCAAAACCTAGCCCTAGGTCTAAACCTAAAAAGAGGTGTAACCCTAAGCCTAGGTGTAATTCTGTAGACTCCTATCCTTAAACTGAACCCTAACCTAAGGCTCACCCTAAACCAAGCCCTACCCCTAACCGTATGTCTACCCTAAGGCTGAGCCTAATCCTCATCCCAAATCTGATGTGAACATGCAGCTCCCCCTACAACTAACCTTACTCCGAACGGTCATCCTATGCCTGAACCTAACTTAACTCGATCCATCACCTTCAATCCAAGCCTGCATATCACCTTTAATGTAATCCAATCCCTTAAACTAGACAGAGAGCTAAACTTATCCAAAACCAAAACGGATGTAACACACAAGCCGCAAGCCTGACCCCAACTCTTAACCTTGCACACTTTCTAACCCTCACTCAAATATTAACCCCAACCCATACCTAAACAGTCAAGTTTACCATAAGCCTAAATGAGACAATAGGTTCATTCATCCTTAAGCACTAAACCCTACTCTTACCTTCAACCTCACACTCACCCTACACTTCATCCACAACCTTACCATAACCCACCCAAATCCTCACGCAGCCGTAACTCTAACCTGAACTCTAACACTGTCTCTAAACACGCGCACATGCCTGTACCTATGCCCGTTTAAAGTTAACCCTAAACCGAAATCTTCTGTCCCACTATTTTGCAGCATTTTAAAGAAGTACACTGGGAAAGGTTTTTCTGCAAGGAAGAAACTGCAGCCGGCGTGGCTTAAATGAGAATATCATGCTGCACCAGCTCTTTGCCCTCAGATGTAGAAGTGTCATCAGTGGGCATCATAGAGAAATGGGACTTTAATAAGTGATCATCAACCTCTGTGAATTCCCTTTGTTCTAGACGCCTGAAATAAAGAGTTGTCCTGAGTCACATAAACCTCCACCGAGTGGTCTTAATGTGGCGCGGGAACATGCCGGTAGAAGAGAATTCTGAAGAAGGCTGAACGTCCACAATTGAATGGATCTTGCCAGAAATGAAGTGGCAGCCGGATCTGACTGTGAAACTTAAGCTTCCATTAGACAATGAAGATGTGAGAATCTGGTAAGTCCACAATTCACGGTGTCCTTAGATCCATGAAATTCCGTGTGAAATTTTAGTCAGAAAATGAAAACTCCGGAGCCCCTGTTCAGCAGGCCCGGGTGTAGCTCCCAGAGGCACACTGGTGCTCCTCTATAATTTGGATAAATATCGTTTTCACGGGAATAAAGAACCTTGATCAAGCCAGGTGTGTCTTGACAAACGAAAATGCTGCGTGTGCCCGGTATACTGACAAGCACCCACCTGTGCTAGTCCATGGTGTATTCAGCACAGGAATCTGCATCGATTGAGCCAAGACAAAGGAAAGCTCAGGGAGGCAGCACCCATGTCGAAAAGCATTTGTACTTCAAAGATGAGGCCAATGAGGTGAAACGACAAAGCCATAGCAAATAGTTTTCATCATCGGCAGTATTTCACTGAGCAATATTGCTGGGAGAGAAAAGGCACCACCTGAGGGAGGCACGCTCCACAAAACTACCTAGGGCAGGAGCTGGGTTGCCCCCAGGCACTAGGCGTGTCAGGCCCTAGCATTGTAAGGAGAGTTCACTGAAGTCCCCAAGAGAAGTTTTCTCCGCTGTCCTACATCTACGTTCCTATAATTTACTCTGCGGTTTCTCATGATCCTGGGTTATGAACGGCCACCATTCACCGTTCTCCTTACACTCGTGCGTCTCCATCGACCTTAAAAGAAAGGGAGGACACGCAACTGCTGGCAGGTAAATTCAGCATACTTTGTCTCAACACAAAAGAGACAGCTCTGTGGTGACCCGTCTTCCACGGTAAAACATTTCCTGGCGAATAAGGAATCTTCCCATCGCAATGACAATATGAGAGAATTGCCACCGATGGATTTGCCGCTGTGCCTACAAACATCATCTTGAGGCCATACCGTAGTGAAGCACGGGAACCCAGGCGCTTCACCCTTTACCCTAGACCAGTGAAACTCAGAGAAGCACTATTGACCTGTGAGACATGACGTTGCTGGAAGCATCAGTGTACAGAAGCATGGGAACCTCAAAGGAGCTTCTTCCGTGTGAATAAAACGCAGGCTGAAGTTCATGGCAGGTTCCCGATTCTCAGGAATTCCACGGGCTGTATTGCTCAGAGGTAGAACCCACTGCTTGGGGCACACTTGAACTGAAAAATCTTGCTGGACTCAAGACTTTCCCAAAGACCCAAGGTTCTCAAAGAGCGAGCATAAGTTTGACGGAAAAACCAACTGCCGGTGGCGCCTTTTTCCTTGAAACCGACAAGGAGCAAGATTTTCCTTAAACCATGAATCTCAGAAATATTGTGATCATGAAGGAAAACCAGGGAGAGCAGATGTACTTCCAATAATCCTACACTTAAATGAAAGCTCAAACCTAAATCCTATCCTAAAACCTACCCTAATCCTAACCCTAACCTAGGTCAACACCTAGACCTAGGTCTAAACCTAAAAAGAGGTGTAACCCTAAGCCTAGGTGTAATTCTGTAGACTTGTATCCTTAAACTGAACCCTAACCTAAGGCTCACCCTAAACCAAGCCCTAACACTAACCGTATGTCTATCCTAAGGCTGAGCCTAATCCTAACCCCAAATCTGATGTGAACATGCAGCTCCCCCTACAACTAACCTTACTCCGAACCGTCACCTTTCGCCTGAACCTAACTTAACTGTATCCATCACATTCAATCCAAGCCTCCATATCACCTTTAATGTAATCCAATCCCTTAAACTAGACAGAGAGCTAAACTTATCCACAACCAAAACGGATGTAACACACAAGCCGCAAGCCTGACCCCAACTCTTAACCTCGCACACTTTCGAACCCTCACACAAAAATTAACCCCAACCCATACCTAAACAGTCAAGTTTACCATAAGCCTAAATGAGACAATAGGTTCATTCATCCTTAAGCACTAAACCCTACTCTTACCTTCAACCTCACACTCACCCTGCACTTGATCCACAACCTTACCATAACCCGAATCCTCACATAGCCGTAACTCTAACCTGAACAATAAGACTGTCTCTAAACATGCCCACATGCCTGTACCTAGGCCCGTTTAAAGTTAACCCTAAACCGAAATCTTCTGTCCCACTATTTTGCAGCATTTTAAAGAAGTACACTGGGAAAGGTTTTTCTGCAAGGAAGAAACTGCACGCGGCGTGGCTGAAATGAGAATATCATGCTGCACCAGCTCTTTGCCCTCAGATGTAGAATTGTCATCAGTGGGCATCAGAGAGAAACGGGACTTTAATAAGTGATCTTCAACCTCTGTGAATTCCCTTTGTTCTAGACGCCTGAAATAAAGAGTTGTCCTGAGTCACATAAACCTCCACAGAGTGGTCTTAATGTGGCGCGGGAGCATGCCGTTATAAGAGAATTCCGAAGAAGGCTGAACGTCCACAATTGAATGGTCACTGCCAGAAATGAAGTGGCAGCCGGATCAGACTGGGAAACTTAAGCTTCCATTAGACAATGAAGATGTGAGAATCTGGTACGTCCACAATTCACGGTGTCCTTAGATCCATGAAATACCGTGTGAAATTTTAGTCAGAAAATGAAAACTCCGGAGCCCCTGTTCAGCAGGCCCGGGTGTAGCTCCCAGAGGCACACTGGTGCTCCTCTAGAATTTGGATAAAAATCGTTTCACGGGAATAAAGAACCTTGATCAAGCCAGGTGGGTCTTGACAAACGAAATTGCTGCGTGTGCCCGGTATACTGACAAGCACCCACCTGTGCTAGTCCATGGTGTATTCAGCACAGGAATCTGCATCGACTGAGCCAGGACAAAGGAAAGCTCAGGGAGGCAGCACCCGTGTAGAAAAGCATTTGTACTTCAAAGATGAGGCCGATGAGGTGAAACGACAAAGCCATAGCAAATAGTTTTCATCATCTGCAGAATTTCACTGAGCAATATTGCTGGGAGAGAAAAGGCACCACCTGAGGGAGGCACGCTCCACAAAACTAACCAGGGCAGGAGCCGTGTTGCCCCCAGGCACTAGGCGTGTCAGGCCTCAGCATTGTAAGGGGAGTTCACTGAAGTCCCCGAGAGAAGTATTCTCCGCTGTCCTACATCTAAGTTCATAAAATTTACTCTGCAGTTTCTCATAATCCTGGGTTATGAACGGCCAACATTCACCGTTCGCCTTACACTCGTGCGTCTCCATCGACCTTAAAAGAAAGGGAGGACACGCAACTGCTGGCAGGTAAATTCAGCAAACTTTGTCTCAACACAAAAGAGACAGCTCTGTGGCGACCCGCCTTCCACGGTAAAACATTTCCTGGCGAATAAGGAATCTTCCCATCGCAATGACAATATGAGAGAATTGCCACCGATGGTTTTGCCGCTGTGCCTACAAACATCATCTTGAGGCCATACCGTAGTGAAGCACGGGAACCCAGGCGCTTCACCCTTTACCCTAGACCAGTGAAACTCAGAGAAGCACTATTGACCTGTGAGACATGACGTTGCTGGAAGCATCAGTGTACAGAGGCATGGGAACCTCAAAGGAGCTTCTTCCGTGTGAATAAAACGCAGGCTGAACTTCATGGCAGGTTCCCGATTCTCAGGAATTCCACGGGCTGTATTGCTCAGAGGTAGAACCCACTGCTTGGGGCACACTTGAACTGAAAAATCTTGCTGGACTCACGACTTTCCCAGAGACCCAAGGTTCTCAAAGAGCGAGCATAAGTTTGACGGAAAAACCAACTGCCGGTGGCGCCTTTTTCCTTGAAACCGACAAGGAGCAAGATTTTCCTTAAACCATGAATCTCAGAAACATTGTGATCGTGAAGGAAAACCAGGGAGAGCAGATGTACTTCCAATAATCCTACACTTAAATGAAAGCTCAAACCTAAATCCTATGCTAAAACCTACCCTAATCCTAACCCTAACCGAGGTCAACACCTAGCCCTAGGTCTAAACCTAAAAAGAGGTGTAACCCTAAGCCTAGGTGTAATTCTGTAGACTTGTATCCTTAAACTGAACCCTAACCTAAGGCTCACCCTAAACCAAGCCCTAACACTAACCGTATGTCTACCCTAAGGCTGAGTCTAATCCTAACCCCAAATCTGATGTGAGCATGCAGCTCCCCCGACAACTAACCTTACTCCGAACCGTCACCCTTCGCCTGAACCTAACTTAACTGTATCCATCACATTCAATCCAAGCCTCCATTTCACCTGTAATGTAATCCAATCCCTTAAACTAGGCAGAGAGCTAAACTTATCCACAACCAAAACGGATGTAACACACAAGCCGCAAGCCTGACCCCAACTCTTAACCTCGCACACTTTCGAACCCTCACACAAAAATTAACCCCAACACATACCTAAACAGTCAAGTTTACCATAAGCCTAAATGAGACAATAGGTTCATTCATCCTTAAGCACTAAACCCTACTCTTACCTTCAACCTCAAACTCACCCTACACTTGATCCACAACCTTACCATAACCCGAATCCTCACACAGTCATAACTCTAACCTGAACAATAACACTGTCTCTAAACATGCCCACATGCCTGTACCTATGCCCATTTAAAGTTAACCCTAAACCGAAATCTTCTGTCCCACTATTTGCAGCATTTTAAAGAAGTACACTGGGAAAGGTTTTTCTGCAAGGAAGAAACTGCAGCCGGCGTGGCTGAAATGAGAATATCATGCTGCACCAGCTCTTTGCCCTCAGATGTAGAAGTGTCATCAGTGGGCATCATAGAGAAACGGGACTTTAATAAGTGATCATCAACCTCTGTGAATTCCCTTTGTTCTAGACGCCTGAAATAAAGAGTTGTCCTGAGTCACATAAACCTCCACCGAGTGGTCTTAATGTGGCGCGGGAACATGCCGGTAGAAGAGAATTCTGAAGAAGGCTGAACGTCCACAATTGAATGGTCATTGCCAGAAAATAAGTGGCAGCCGGATCTGACTGGGAAACTTAAGCTTCCATTAGACAATGAAGATGTGAGAATCTGGTAGGTCCACAATTCACGGTGTCCTTAGATCCATGAAATTCCCTGTGAAATTTTAGTCAGAAAATGAAACTCCGGAGCCTCTGTTCAGCAGGCCCGGGTGTAGCTCCCAGAGGCACACTGGTGCTCCTCTATAATTTGGATAAAAATCGTTTTCACGGGAATAAAAAACCTTGATCAAGCCAGGTGGGTCTTGACAAACGAAATTGCTGCATGTGCCCAGTATACTGACAAGCACCAACCTGTGCTAGTCCATGGTGTATACAGCACAGGAATCTGCATCGACTGAGCCAGGACAAAGGAAAGCTCAGGGAGGCAGCACCCGTGTAGAAAAGCATTTGTACTTCAAAGATGAGGCCGATGAGGTGAAACGACATAGCCATGGCAAATAGTTTTCATCATCGGCAGAATTTCACGGAGCAATATTGCTGGGGGAGAAAAGGCACCTCCTGAGGGAGGCACGCTCCACAAAACTACCTAGGGCAGGAGCCGGGTTGCCCCCAGGCACTAGGCGTGTCAGGCCTCAGCATTGTAAGGAGAGTTCACTGAAGTCCCCAAGAGAAATTTCCTCCGCTGTCCTACATCTACGTTCCTAAAATTTACTCTGCGGTTTCTCATGATCCTGGGTTATGAACGGCCACCATTCACCGTTCTCCTTACACTCGTGCGTCTCCATCGACCTTAAAAGAAAGGGAGGACACGCAACTGCTGGCAGGTAAATTCAGCATACTTTGTCTCAACACAAAAGAGACAGCTCTGTAGTGACCCGTCTTCCACGGTAAAACATTTCCTGGCGAATAAGGAATCTTCCCATCGCAATGACAATATGAGAGAATTGCCACCGATGGATTTGCCGCTGTGCCTACAAACATCATCTTGAGGCCATACCGTAGTGAAGCACGGGAACCCAGGCGCTTCACCCTTTACCCTAGACCAGTGAAACTCAGAGAAGCACTATTGACCTGTGAGACATGACGTTGCTGGAAACATCAGTGTACAGAGGCATGGGAACCTCGAAGGAGCTTCTTCGTGTGAATAAAACGCAGGCTGAACTTCATGGCAGGTTCCCGATTCTCAGGAATTCCACGGGCTGTATTGCTCAGAGGTAGAACCCACTGCTTGGGGCACACTTGAACTGAAAAATCTTGCTGGACTCACGACTTTCCCAAAGACCCAAGGTTGTCAAAGAGCGAGCATAAGTTTGACGGAAAAACCAACTGCCGGTGGCGCCTTTTTGCCTTGAAACCGACAAGGAGCAAGATTTTCCTTAAACCATGAATCTCAGAAACATTGAGATCGTGAAGGAAAACCAGGGAGAGCGGATGTACTTCCAATAATCCTACACTTAAATAAAACCTCAAACCTAAATCCTATCCTAAAACCTACCCTAATCCTAACCCTAACCTAGGTCAAAACCTAGCCCTAGGTCGAAACTTAAAAAGAGGTGTAACCCTATCTAGGTGTAATTCTGTAGACTCCTATGCTTAAACTGAACCCTAACCTAAGGCTCAACCTAAACCAAGCCCTAAACCTAACCGTATGTCTACCCTAAGGCTAAGCCTAATCCTAACCCCAAATCTGATGTGAACATGCAGCTCCCCCTACAACTAACCTTACTCCGAACCGTCATCCTTCGCCTGAACCTAACTTAACTCTATCCATCACCTTCAATCCAAGCCTACATATCACCTTTAATGTAATCCAATCCCTTAAACTTGACAGAGAGCTAAACTTATTCACAAACAAGACGGATGTAACACACAAGCCCAAAACCTGACCCCAACTCTTAACCTTGCACACTTTCTAACCCTCACACAAATATTAACCCCAACCCATACCTAAACAGTCAAGTTTACCATATGCCTAAATGAGACAATAGGTTCATTCATCCTTAAGAACTAAACCCTACTCTTACCTTCAACATCACACTCACCCTACACTTGATCCACAACCTTACCATAACCCGAATCCTCACGCAGCCGTAACTCTAATCTGAACTATAACACTGTCTCTAAACACGCCCACATGCCTGTACCTATCCCCGTTTAAAATTAACCCTAAACCGAAATCTTCTGTCCCTCTATTTTGCAGCATTTTAAAGAAGTACACTGGGAAAGGTTTTTCTGCAAGGAAAAACTGCAGGGGGCGTGGCTGAAATGAGAATATCATGCAGCACGAGCTCTTTGCCCTCAGATGTAGAAGTGTCATCAGTGGGCATCATAGAGAAACGGGACTTTAATAAGTGATCATCAACCTCTGTGAATTCCCTTTGTTCTAGACGCCTGAAATAAAGAGTTGTCCTGAATCACATAAAACTCCAACGAGTGGTCTTAATGTGGGGCTGGAACATGCCGGTAGAAGAGAATTCTGAAGAAGGCTGAACGTCCACAATTGAATGGTCATTGCCAGAAATGAAGTGGCAGCCGGATCTCACTGGGAAACTTAAGCTTCCATTAGACAATGAAGATGTGAGAATCTGGTACGTCCACAATTCACGGTGTCCTTAGATCCATGAAATTCCGTGTGAAATTTTAGTCAGAAAATGAAAACTCCGGAGCCCCTGTTCAGCAGGCCCGGGTGTAGCTCCCACAGGCACAATGGTGCTCCTCTATAATTTGGATAAAAATCGTTTTCACGGGAATAAAGAACCTTGATCAAGCCAGGTGTGTCTTGACAAACGAAAATGCTGCGTGTGCCCGGTATACTGACAAGCAACCACCTGTGCTAGTCCATGGTGTATTCAGCACAGGAATCTGCATCGATTGAGCCAAGACAAAGGAAAGCTCAGGGAGGCAGCAACCATGTCGAAAAGCATTTGTACTTCAAAGATGAGGCCGATGAGGTGAAACGACAAAGCCATGGCAAATAGTTTTCATCATCGGCAGAATTTCACAGAGCAATATTGCTGGGAGAGAAAAGGCACCTCCTGAGGGAGGCACGCTCCACAAAACGACCTAGGGCAGGAGCCGGGTTGCCCCCAGGCACTAGGCGTGTCAGGCCTCAGCATTGTAAGGAGAGTTCACTGAAGTCCCCAAGAGAAATTTTCTCCGCTGTCCTACATCTACGTTCCTAAAATTTACTCTGCGGTTTCTCATGATCCTGGGTTATGAACGGCCACCATTCACCGTTCTCCTTACACTCGTGCGTCTCCATCGACCTTAAAAGAAAGGGAGGACACGCAACTGCTGGCAGGTAAATTCAGCATACTTTGTCTCAACACAAAAGAGACAGCTCTGTGGTGACCCGTCTTCCACGGTAAAACATTTCCTGTCGAATAAGGAATCTTCCCATCGCAATGACAATATGAGAGAATTGCCACCGATGGATTTGCCGCTGTGCCTACAAACATCATCTTGAGGCCATACCGTAGTGAAGCACGGGAACCCAGGCGCTTCACCCTTTACCCTAGACCAGTGAAAATCAGAGAAGCACTATTGACCTGTGAGACATGACGTTGCTGGAAGCATCAGTGTAAAGAGGCATCGGAACCTCAAAGGAGCTTCTTCCGTGTGAATAAAACGCAGGCTGAACTTCATGGCAGGTTCCCGATTCTCAGGAATTCCACGGGCTGTATTGCTCAGAGGTAGAACCCACTGCTTAGGGCACACTTGAACTGAAAAATCTTGCTGGACTCATGGCTTTCCCAAAGACCCAAGGTGCTCAAAGAGCGAGCATAAGTTTGACGGAAAAACCAACTGCCGGTGGCTCCTTTTTGCCTTGAAACCGACAAGGAGCAAGATTTTCCTTAAACCATGAATCTCAGAAACATTTTGATCGTGAAGGAAAACCAGGGAGAGCAGATGTACTTCCAATAATCCTACACTTAAATGAAAGCTCAAACCTAAATCCTATCCTAAAACCTACCCTAATCCTAACCTTAACCTAGGTCAACACCTAGCCCTAGGTCTAAACCTAAAAAGAGGTGTAACCCTAAGCCTAGGTGTAATTCTGTAGACTCCTACCCTTAAACTGAACCCTAACCTAAGGCTCACCCTAAACCAAGCCCTAACACTAACCGTATGTCTACCATAAGGCTGAGCCTAATCCTCACCCCAAATCTGATGTGAACATGCAGCTCCCCCTACAACTAACCTTACTCCGAACCGTCACCCTTCGCCTGAACCTAACTTAACTGTATCCATCACATTCAATCCAAGCCTCCATTTCACCTGTAATGTAATCCAATCCCTTAAACTAGACAGAGAGCTAAACTTATCCACAACCAAAACGGATGTAACACACAAGCCGCAAGCCTGACCCCAACTCTTAACCTCGCACACTTTCGAACCCTCACACAAAAATTAACCCCAACCCATACCTAAACAGTCAAGTTTACCAAAAGCCTAAATGAGACAATAGGTTCATTCATCCTTAAGCACTAAACCCTACTCTTACCTTCAACCTCAAACTCACCCTACACTTGATCCACAACCTTACCATAACCCGAATCCTCACACAGCCTTAACTCTAACCTGAACAATAACACTGTCTCTAAACATGCCCACATGCCTGTACCTATGCCCGTTTAAAGTTAACCCTAAACCGAAATCTTCTGTCCCACTATTTGCAGCATTTTAAAGAAGTACACTGGGAAAGGTTTTTCTGCAAGGAAGAAACTCCAGGCGGCGTGGCTGAAATGAGAATATCATGCTGCACCAGCTCTTTGCCCTCAGATGTAGAAGTGTCATCAGTGGGCATCATAGAGAAACGGGACTTTAATAAGTGATCATCAACCTCTGTGAATTCCCTTTGTTCTAGACGCCTGAAATAAAGAGTTGTCCTGAGTCACATAAACCTCCACCGAGTGGTCTTAATGTGGCGCGGGAACATGCCGGTAGAAGAGAATTCCGAAGAAGGCTGAACGTCCACAATTGAATGGTCATTGCCAGAAATTAAGTGGCAGCCGGATCTGACTGGGAAACTTAAACTTCCATTAGACAATGAAGATGTGAGAATCTGGTACGTCCACAATTCACGGTGTCCTTAGATCCATGAAATTCCCTGTGAAATTTTAGTCAGAAAATGAAAACTCCGGAGCCCCTCTTCAGCAGGCCCGGGTGTAGCTCCCAGAGGCACACTGGTGCTCCTCTATAATTTGGATAAAAATCGTTTTCACGGGAATAAAGAACCTTGATCAAGCCAGGTGTGTCTTGACAAACGAAAATGCTGCGTGTGCCCGGTATACTGACAAGCACCCACCTGTGCTAGTCCATGGTGTATTCAGCACAGGAATCTGCATCGATTGAGCCAAGACAAAGGAAAGCTCAGGGAGGCAGCACCCATGTCGAAAACATTTGTACTTCAAAGATGAGGCCGATGAGGTGAAAGGACAAAGCCATCGCAAATAATTTTCATCAGTAGCAGAATTTCACTGAGCAATATTGCTGGGAGAGAAAAGGCACCACCTGAGGGAGGCATGCTCCACAAAACTACCCAGTGCAGGAGCCAGGTTGCCCCCAGGCACAAGGCGTGCCAGGCCTCAGCATTGTAAGGAGAGTTCACTGAAGTCCCCAAGTGAAGTTTTCTCCGCTGTCCTACGTCTACGTTCCTCAAATTTACTCCGCGGTTTCTCATGATCCTGGGTTATGAACGGCCACCAATCACCGTACTCCTTACACTCATGCGTCTCAATCGACCTTAAAAGAAAGGGAGGACACGCAACTTCTGGCATGTAAATTCAGCAAACTTTGTCTCAACACAAAAGAGACAGCTCTGTGGTGACCCGTCTTCCACGGTAAAACATTCCTGGCGAATAAGGAATCTTCCCATCGCAGTGACAATATGAGAGAATTGCCACCGATGGATTTGCCGCTGTGCCTACAAACATCATCTTGAGGCCATACAGTAGTGAAGCACGGGAACCCAGGCGCTTCACCCTTTACCCTAGACCAGTGAAACTCAGAGAAGCACTATGGACCTGTGAGACATGTCGTTGCTGGAAGCATCAGTGTACAGAGGCATGGGAACCTCGAAGGAGCTTCTTCCGTGTGAATAAAACGCAGGCTGAACTTCATGGCAGGTTCCAGATTCTCAGGAATTCCACGTGCTGTATTGCTCAGAGGTAGAACCCACTGCTTGGGGCACAGTTGAACTGAAAAATCTTGCTGGACTCACGGCTTTCCCAAAGACCCAAGGTGCTCAAAGAGCCAGCATAAGTTTGATGGAAAAACCAACTGCCGGTGGCGCCTTTTTGCCTTGAAACCGACAAGGAGCAAGATTTTCCTTAAACCATGAATCTCAGAAACATTGTGATCATGAAGAAAAACCAGGGAGAGCAGATGTACTTCCAATAATCCTACACTTAAAGGAAACCTCAAACCTAAATCCTATCCTAAAACCTACCCTAATCCTAACCCTAACCTAGGTAAAAAGCTAGCCCTAGGTCTAAACCTAAAAAGAGGTGTAACCCTAAGCCTAGGTGTAATTCTGTAGACTCCTACCCTTAAACTGAACCCTAACCTAAGGCTCACCCTAAACCAAGCCCTAACACTAACCGTATGTCTACCTTAAGGCTGAGCCTAATCCTCACCCCAAATCTGATGTGAACATGCAGCTCCCCCTACAACTAACCTTACTCCGAACCATCACCCTTCGCCTGAACCTAACTTAACTGTATCCATCACATTCAATCCAAGCCTCCATTTCACCTGTAATGTAATCCAATCCCTTAAACTAGACAGAGAGCTAAACTTATCCACAACCAAAACGGATGTAACACACAAGCCGCAAGCCTGACCCCAACTCTTAACCTCGCACACTTTCGAACCCTCACACAAAAATTAACCCCAACCCAAACCTAAACAGTCAAGTTTACCAAAAGCCTAAATGAGACAATAGGTTCATTCATCCTTAAGCACTAAACCCTACTCTTACCTTCAACCTCAAACTCACCCTACACTTGATCCACAACCTTACCATAACCCGAATCCTCACACAGCCTTAACTCTAACCTGAACAATAACACTGTCTCTAAACATGCCCACATGCCTGTACCTATGCCCGTTTAAAGTTAACCCTAAACCGAAATCTTCTGTCCCACTATTTGCAGCATTTTAAAGAAGTACACTGGGAAAGGTTTTTCTGCAAGGAAGAAACTCCAGGCGGCGTGGCTGAAATGAGAATATCATGCTGCACCAGCTCTTTGCCCTCAGATGTAGAAGTGTCATCAGTGGGCATCATAGAGAAACGGGACTTTAATAAGTGATCATCAACCTCTGTGAATTCCCTTTGTTCTAGACGCCTGAAATAAAGAGTTGTCCTGAGTCACATAAACCTCCACCGAGTGGTCTTAATGTGGCGCGGGAACATGCCGGTAGAAGAGAATTCTGAAGAAGGCTGAACGTCCACAATTGAATGGTCATTGCCAGAAATTAAGTGGCAGCCGGATCTGACTGGGAAACTTAAGCTTCCATTAGACAATGAAGATGTGAGAATCTGGTACGTCCACAATTCACGGTGTCCTTAGATCCATGAAATTCCCTGTGAAATTTTAGTCAGAAAATGAAAACTCCGGAGCCCCTCTTCAGCAGGCCCGGGTGTAGCTCCCAGAGGCACACTGGTGCTCCTCTATAATTTGGATAAAAATCGTTTTCACGGGAATAAAGAACCTTGATCAAGCCAGGTGTGTCTTGACAAACGAAAATGCTGCGTGTGCCCGGTATACTGACAAGCACCCACCTGTGCTAGTCCATGGTGTATTCAGCACAGGAATCTGCATCGATTGAGCCAAGACAAAGGAAAGCTCAGGGAGGCAGCACCCATGTCGAAAACATTTGTACTTCAAAGATGAGGCCGATGAGGTGAAAGGACAAAGCCATCGCAAATAATTTTCATCAGCAGCAGAATTTCACTGAGCAATATTGCTGGGAGAGAAAAGGCACCACCTGAGGGAGGCATGCTCCACAAAACTACCCAGTGCAGGAGCCAGGTTGCCCCCAGGCACTAGGCGTGCCAGGCCTCAGCATTGTAAGGAGAGTTCACTGAAGTCCCCAAGTGAAGTTTTCTCCGCTGTCCTACATCTACGTTCCTAAAATTTACTCCGCGGTTTCTCATGATCCTGGGTTATGAACGGCCACCAATCACCGTACTCCTTACACTCATGCGTCTCCATCGACCTTAAAAGAAAGGGAGGACACGCAACTTCTGGCAGGTAAATTCAGCAAACTTTGTCTCAACACAAAAGAGACAGCTCTGTGGTGACCCGTCTTCCACGGTAAAACATTCCTGGCGAATAAGGAATCTTCCCTCGCAGTGACAATATGAGAGAATTGCCACCGATGGATTTGCCGCTGTGCCTACAAACATCATCTTGAGGCCATACAGTAGTGAAGCACGGGAACCCAGGCGCTTCACACTTTACCCTAGACCAGTGAAATTCAGAGAAGCACTATGGACCTGTGAGACATGACGTTGCTGGAAGCATCAGTTTACAGAGGCATGGGAACCTCGAAGGAGCTTCTTCCGTGTGAATAAAACGCAGGCTGAACTTCATGGCAGGATCCAGATTCTCAGGAATTCCACGTGCTGTATTGCTGAGAGGTAGAACCCACTGCTTGGGGCACAGTTGAACTGAAAAATCTTGCTGGACTCACGGCTTTCCCAAAGACCCAAGGTTCTCAAAGAGCCAGCATAAGTTTGATGGAAAAACCAACTGCCGGTGGCGCCTTTTTGCCTTGAAACCGACAAGGAGCAAGATTTTCCTTAAACCATGAATCTCAGAAACATTGTGATCATGAAGGAAAACCAGGGAGAGCAGATGTACTTCCAATAATCCTACACTTAAATGAAACCTCAAACCTAAATCCTATCCTAAAACCTACCCTAATCCTAACCCTAACCTAGGTAAAAAGCTAGCCCTAGGTCTAAACCTAAAAAGAGGTGTAACCCTAAGCATAGGTGTAATTCTGTAGACTCCTTTCCTTAAACTGAACCCTAACCTAAGTCTCACCCTAAACAAAGCCCTAACCCTAACCGTATGTCTACCCTAAGGCTGAGCCTAATCCTAACCCCAAATCTGATGTGAACATGCAGCTCCCCCTACAACTAACCTTAATCCCAACCGTCACCCTTCGCCTGAACCTAACTTAACTCTATCCATCACCTTCAATCCAAGCCTCCATATCACCGTTAATGTAATCCAATCCCTTAAACTAGACAGAGAGCTAAACTTATCCACAACCAAAACGGATGTAACACACAAGTCACAAGCCTGACCCCAACTCTTAACCTCGCACACTTTCTAACGCTCACACAAATATTAACCCCAACCCATACCTAAACAGTCAAGTTTACCATAAGCCTAAATGAGACAATAGGTTCATTCATCTTTAAGAACTAAACCCTACTCTCAGCTTCAACCTCACACTCACCCTACACTTGATCCACAACCTTACCATAACCTGAATCCTCACGCAGTCGTAACTCTAACCTGAACTCTAACACTGTCTCTAAACATGCCCACATGCCTGTACGTATGCCCGTTTAAAGTTAACCCTAAACCGAAATCTTCTGTCCCACTATTTTGCAGCATTTTAAAGAAGTAAACTGGGAAAGGTTTTTCTGCAAGGAAGAAACTGCAGGCGGTGTGGCTGAAATGAGAATATCATGCTGCACGATCTCTTTGCCCTCAGATGTACAAGTGTCATCAGTGGGCATCATAGAGAAACGGGACTTTAATAAGTGATCTTCAACCTCTGTGAATTCCCTTTGTTCTAGACGCCTGAAATAAAGAGTTTCCCTGAGTCACATAAACCTACACCGAGTGGTCTTAATGTGGCGCGGGAACATGCCGGTAGAAGAGAATTCCGAAGAAGACTGAACGTCCACAATTGAATGGTCATTACCAGAAATGAAGTGGCAGCCGGATCAGACCATGAAACTTAAGCTTCCATTAGACAATGAAGATGTGAGAATCTGGTACGTCCACAATTCACGGTGTCCTTAGATCCATGAAATTCCGTGTGGAATTTTAGTCAGAAAATGAAAACTCCAGAGCCTCTGTTCTGCAGGCCCGGGTGTAGCTCCCAGAGGCACACTGGTGCTCCTCTATAATTTGGATAAAAATCGTTTTCACAGGAATAAAGAACCTTGATCAAGCCAGGTGGGTCTTGACAAATGAAATTGCTGCGTGTGCCCTGTATACTGACAAGCACCCACCTGTGCTAGTCCATGGCGTATTCAGCACAGGAATCTGCATCCATTGAGCTAAGACAAAGGAAAGCTCAGGGAGGCAGCACCCGTGTCGAAAAGCATTGGTACTTCAAAGATGAGGCCAATGAGGTGAAACCACAAAGCCATGGCAAATAGTTTTCATCATCAGCAGAATTTCAGGGAGCAATATTGCTGGGAGAGAAAAGGCACCACCTGAGGGAGGCACGCTCCACAAAACTACCTAGTGCAGGAGCCAGGTTGCCCCCAGGCACTAGGAGTGTCAGGCCTCAGCATTGTAAGGAGAGTTCACTGAAGTCCCCGAGTGAAGTTTTCTCAGCTATCCTACGTCTACGTTCCTAAAATTTACTCCGCGGTTTCTCATGATCCTGGGTTATGAACGGCCACCATTCACCGTTCTCCTTACACTCATGCGTCACCATCGACCTTAAAAGAAAGGGAGGACACGCAACTGCTGGCAGGTAAATTCAGCAAACTTTGTCTCAACACAAAAGAGACAGCTCTGTGGTGACCCGTCTTCCACGGTAAAACATTTCCTGGCGAATAAGGAATCTTCCCATCGCAATGACAATATGAGAGAATTGCCACCGATGGATTTGTCTATGTGCATACAAACATCATCTTGAGGCCATACCGTAGTGAAGCACGGGAACCCCGGCGCTTCACTCTTTACCCTAGACCAGTGAAACTCAGAGAAGCACTTTTGACCTGTGAGACATGACATTGCTGGAAGCATCAGTGTACAGAGGCAGGGGAACCTCGAAGGAGCTTCTTCCGTGTGAATAAAACGCAGGCTGAACTTCATGGCAGGTTCCAGATTCTCAGGAATTCCACGGGCTGTATTGCTCAGAGGTAGAACCCACTGCTTGGGGCACACTTGAACTGAAAAATCTTGCTGGACTCACGGCTTTCCCAAAGACCCAAGGTGCTCAAAGAGCGAGCATAAGTTTGACGGAAAAACCAACTGCCGGTGGCTCCTTTTTGCCTTGAAACCGACAAGGAGCAAGATTTTCCTTAAACCATGAATCTCAGAAACATTGTGATCGTGAAGGAAAACCAGGGAGAGCAGATATACTTCCAATAATCCTACACTTAAAGGAAACCTCAAACCTAAATCCTATCCTAAAACCTACCCTAATCCTAACCCTAACCTAGGTCAAACCAAGCCCTAGGTCAAAACCTAAAAAGAGGTGTAACCCTAAGCCTAGGTGTAATTCTGTAGACTCCTATACTTAAACTGAACCCTAACCTAAGGCTCACCGTAAACCAAGCCCTAACCCTAACCGTATGTCTACCCTAAGGCTGAGCCTAATCCTAACCCCAAATCTGATGTGAACATGCAGCTCCCCCTACAACTAACCTTACTCCGAACCGTCACCCTTCGCCTGAACCTAACTTAACTCTATCCAGCACCTTCAATCCAAGCCTCCATATCACCGTTAATGTAATCCAATCCCTTAAACTAGACAGAGAGCTAAACATATCCACAACCAAAACGGTTGTAACACACAAGCCGCAAGCCTGACCCCAACTCTTAACCTCGCACACTTTCTATCCCTCACACAAATATTAACCCCAACCCATACCTAAACAGTCAAGTTTACCATAAGCCTAAATGAGACAATAGGTTCATTCATCCTTAAGCACTAAACCCTTCTCTCAGCTTCAACCTCACACTCACCCTACACTTGATCCACAACCTTACCATAACCCGAAACCTCACGCAGCCGTAACTCTAACCTGAACTCTAACACTGTCTCTAAACATGCCCACATGCCTGTTCGTATGCCCGTTTAAAGTTAACCCTAAACCGAAATCTTCTGTCCCACTATTTTGCAGCATTTTAAAGAAGTACACTAGGAAAGGTTTTTCTGCAAGGAAGAAACTGCAGGCGGCGTGGCTGAAATGAGAATATCATGCTGCACGAGCTCTTTGCCCTCAGATGTACAAGTGTCATCAGTGGGCATCATAGAGAAACGGGACTTTAATAAGTGATCATCAACCTCTGTGAATTCCCTTTGTTCTAGACGCCTGAAATAAAGAGTTTCCCTGAGTCACATAAACCTCCACCGAGTGGTCTTAATGTGGCGCGGGAACATGCCGGTTGAAGAGAATTCCGAAGAAGGCTGATCGTCCACAATTGAATGGTCATTGCCAGAAATGAAGTGGCAGCCGGATCAGACTGGGAAACTTAAGCTTCCATTAGACAATGAAGATGTGAGAATCTGGTACGTCCACAATTCACTGTGTCCTTAGATCCATGAAATTCCGTGTGGAATTTTAGTCAGAATATGAAAACTCCGGAGCCTCTGTGCAGCAGGCCCGGGTGTAGCTCCCAGAGGCACACTGGTGCTCCTCTAGAATTTGGATAAAAATCGTTTTCACGGGAATAAAGAACCTTGATCAAGCCAGGTGGGTCTTGACAAATGAAATTGCTGCGTGTGCCCTGTATACTGACAAGCACCCACCTGTGCTAGTCCATGGCGTATTCAGCACAGGAATCTGCATCCATTGAGCTAAGACAAAGGAAAGCTCAGGGAGGCAGCACCCGTGTCGAAAAGCATTGGTACTTCAAAGATGAGGCCAATGAGGTGAAACCACAAAGCCATGGCAAATAGTTTTCATCATCAGCAGAATTTCAGGGAGCAATATTGCTGGGAGAGAAAAGGCACCACCTGAGGGAGGCACACTCCACAAAACTACCTAGTGCAGGAGCCAGGTTGCCCCCAGGCACTAGGAGTGTCAGGCCTCAGCATTGTAAGGAGAGTTCACTGAAGTCCCCGAGTGAAGTTTTCTCAGCTATCCTACGTCTACGTTCCTAAAATTTACTCCGCGGTTTCTCATGATCCTGGGTTATGAACGGCCACCATTCACCGTTCTCCTTACACTCATGCGTCACCATCGACCTTAAAAGAAAGGGAGGACACGCAACTGCTGGCAGGTAAATTCAGCAAACTTTGTCTCAACACAAAAGAGACAGCTCTGTGGTGACCCGTCTTCCACGGTAAAACATTTCCTGGCGAATAAGGAATCTTCCCATCGCAATGACAATATGAGAGAATTGCCACCGATGGATTTGTCTATGTGCATACAAACATCATCTTGAGGCCATACCGTAGTGAAGCACGGGAACCCCGGCGCTTCACTCTTTACCCTAGACCAGTGAAACTCAGAGAAGCACTTTTGACCTGTGAGACATGACATTGCTGGAAGCATCAGTGTACAGAGGCAGGGGAACCTCGAAGGAGCTTCTTCCGTGTGAATAAAACGCAGGCTGAACTTCATGGCAGGTTCCAGATTCTCAGGAATTCCACGGGCTGTATTGCTCAGAGGTAGAACCCACTGCTTGGGGCACACTTGAACTGAAAAATCTTGCTGGACTCACGGCTTTCCCAAAGACCCAAGGTGCTCAAAGAGCGAGCATAAGTTTGACGGAAAAACCAACTGCCGGTGGCTCCTTTTTGCCTTGAAACCGACAAGGAGCAAGATTTTCCTTAAACCATGAATCTCAGAAACATTGTGATCGTGAAGGAAAACCAGGGAGAGCAGATATACTTCCAATAATCCTACACTTAAAGGAAACCTCAAACCTAAATCCTATCCTAAAACCTACCCTAATCCTAACCCTAACCTAGGTCAAACCAAGCCCTAGGTCAAAACCTAAAAAGAGGTGTAACCCTAAGCCTAGGTGTAATTCTGTAGACTCCTATACTTAAACTGAACCCTAACCTAAGGCTCACCGTAAACCAAGCCCTAACCCTAACCGTATGTCTACCCTAAGGCTGAGCCTAATCCTAACCCCAAATCTGATGTGAACATGCAGCTCCCCCTACAACTAACCTTACTCCGAACCGTCACCCTTCGCCTGAACCTAACTTAACTCTATCCAGCACCTTCAATCCAAGCCTCCATATCACCGTTAATGTAATCCAATCCCTTAAACTAGACAGAGAGCTAAACATATCCACAACCAAAACGGTTGTAACACACAAGCCGCAAGCCTGACCCCAACTCTTAACCTCGCACACTTTCTATCCCTCACACAAATATTAACCCCAACCCATACCTAAACAGTCAAGTTTACCATAAGCCTAAATGAGACAATAGGTTCATTCATCCTTAAGCACTAAACCCTTCTCTCAGCTTCAACCTCACACTCACCCTACACTTGATCCACAACCTTACCATAACCCGAAACCTCACGCAGCCGTAACTCTAACCTGAACTCTAACACTGTCTCTAAACATGCCCACATGCCTGTTCGTATGCCCGTTTAAAGTTAACCCTAAACCGAAATCTTCTGTCCCACTATTTTGCAGCATTTTAAAGAAGTACACTAGGAAAGGTTTTTCTGCAAGGAAGAAACTGCAGGCGGCGTGGCTGAAATGAGAATATCATGCTGCACGAGCTCTTTGCCCTCAGATGTACAAGTGTCATCAGTGGGCATCATAGAGAAACGGGACTTTAATAAGTGATCATCAACCTCTGTGAATTCCCTTTGTTCTAGACGCCTGAAATAAAGAGTTTCCCTGAGTCACATAAACCTCCACCGAGTGGTCTTAATGTGGCGCGGGAACATGCCGGTTGAAGAGAATTCCGAAGAAGGCTGATCGTCCACAATTGAATGGTCATTGCCAGAAATGAAGTGGCAGCCGGATCAGACTGGGAAACTTAAGCTTCCATTAGACAATGAAGATGTGAGAATCTGGTACGTCCACAATTCACTGTGTCCTTAGATCCATGAAATTCCGTGTGGAATTTTAGTCAGAATATGAAAACTCCGGAGCCTCTGTGCAGCAGGCCCGGGTGTAGCTCCCAGAGGCACACTGGTGCTCCTCTAGAATTTGGATAAAAATCGTTTTCACGGGAATAAAGAACCTTGATCAAGCCAGGTGGGTCTTGACAAACGAAATTGCTGCGTGTGCCCTGTATACTGACAAGCACCCACCTGTGCTAGTCCATGGCGTATTCAGCACAGGAATCTGCATCCATTGAGCCAAGACAAAGGAAAGCTCAGGGAGGCAGCACCCGTGTTGAAAAGCATTTGTACTTCAAAGATGAGGCCAATGAGGTGAAAAGACAAAGCCATGGCAAATAGTTTTCATCAGCAGCAGAATTTCACGGAGCAATATTGCTGGGAGAGATAATGCACCACCTGAGGGAGGCAAGTCCACAAAACAACCTAGGGCAGGAGCCAGGTTGCCCCCAGGCACTAGGAGTGTCAGGCCTCAGCATTGTAAGGAGAGTTCACTGAAGTCCCCGAGTGAAGTTTTCTCCGCTGTCCTACATCTACGTTCCTAAAATTTACTCCACGGTTTCTCATGATCCTGGGTTATGAACGGCCACCATTTACCCTTCTCCTTACACTCATGCGTCACCATCGACCTTAAAAGAAAGGGAGGACACGCAACTGCTGGCAGGTAAATTCAGCAAACTTTGTCTCAACACAAAAGAGACAGCTCTGTGGTGACCGGTCTTCCACGGTAAAACATTTCCTGGCGAATAAGGAATCTTCCCATCGCAATGACAATATGAGAGAATTGCCATCATTGGATTTGCCGCTGTGCCTACAAACATCATCTTGAGGCCATACCGTAGTGAAGCACGGGAACCCCGGCGCTTCACTCTTTACCCTAGACCAGTGAAACTCAGAGAAGCACTATTGACCTGTGAGACATGACGTTGCTGGAAGCATCAGTGTACAGAGGCAGGGGAACCTCGAAGGAGCTTCTTCCGTGTGAATAAAACGCAGGCTGAACTTCATGGCAGGTTCCAGATTCTCAGGAATTCCATGGGCTGTATTGCTCAGAGGTAGAACCCACTGCTTGGGGCACACTTGAACTGAAAAATCTTGCTGGACTCACGGCTTTCCCAAAGACCCAAGGTGCTCAAAGAGCGAGCATAAGTTTGACGGAAAAACCAACTGCCGGTGGCTCCTTTTTGCCTTGAAACCGACAAGGAGCAAGATTTTCCTTAAACCATGAATCTCAGAAACATTGTGATCGTGAAGGAAAACCAGGGAGAGCAGATGTACTTCCAATAATCCTACACTTAAAGGAAACCTCAAACCTAAATCCTATCCTAAAACCTACCCTAATCCTAACCCTAACCTAGGTCAAACCAAGCCCTAGGTCAAAACCTAAAAAGAGGTGTAACCCTAAGCCTAGGTGTAATTCTGTAGACTCCTATACTTAAACTGAACCCTAACCTAAGGCTCACCGTAAACCAAGCCCTAACCCTAACCGTATGTCTACCCTAAGGCTGAGCCTAATCCTAACCCCAAATCTGATGTGAACATGCAACTCCCCCTACAACTAACCTTACTCCGAACCGTCACCCTTCGCCTGAACCTAACTTAACTCTATCCATCACCTTCAATCCAAGCCTCCATATCACCGTTAATGTAATCCAATCCCTTAAACTAGACAGAGAGCTAAACATATCCACAACCAAAACGGATGTAACACACAAGCCGCAAGCCTGACCCCAACTCTTAACCTCGCACACTTTCTATCCCTCACACAAATATTAAACCCAACCCATACCTAAACAGTCAAGTTTACCATAAGCCTAAATGAGACAATAGGTTCATTCATCCTTAAGCACTAAACCCTTCTCTCAGCTTCAACCTCACACTCACCCTACACTTGATCCACAACCTTACCATAACCCGAATCCTCACGCAGCCGTAACTCTAACCTGAACTCTAACACTGTCTCTAAACATGCCCACATGCCTGTTCGTATGCCCATTTAAAGTTAACCCTAAACCGAAATCTTCTGTCCCACTATTTTGCAGCATTTTAAAGAAGTACACTGGGAAAGGTTTTTCTGCAAGGAAGAAACTGCAGGCGGCGTGGCTGAAATGAGAATATCATGCTGCACGAGCTCTTTGCCCTCAGATGTACAAGTGTCATCAGTGGGCATCATAGAGAAACGGGACTTTAATAAGTGATCATCAACCTCTGTGAATTCCCTTTGTTCTAGACGCCTGAAATAAAGAGTTTCTCTGAGTCACATAAACCTCCACCGAGTGGTCTTAATGTGGCGCGGGAACATGCCGGTTGAAGAGAATTCCGAAGAAGGCTGAACGTCCACAATTGAATGGCCATTGCCAGAAATGAAGTGGCAGCCGGATCAGACTGGGAAACTTAAGCTTCCATTAGACAATGAAGATGTGAGAATCTGGTACGTCCACAATTCACTGTGTCCTTAGATCCATGAAATTCCGTGTGGAATTTTAGTCAGAATATGAAAACTCCGGAGCCTCTGTTCAGCAGGCCCGGGTGTAGCTCCCAGAGGCACACTGGTGCTCTTCTAGAATTTGGATAAAAATCGTTTTCACGGGAATAAAGAACCTTGATCAAGCCAGGTGGGTCTTGACAAACGAAAATGCTGCGTGTGCCCTGTATACTGACAAGCACCCACCTGTGCTAGTCCATGGCGTATTCAGCACAGGAATCTGCATCCATGGAGCCAAGACAAAGGAAAGCTGAGGGAGGCAGCACCCGTGCCGAAAAGCATTTGTACTTCAAAGATGAGGCCAATGAGGTGAAAAGACAAAGCCATGGCAAATAGTTTTCATCATCAGCAGAATTTCACAGAGCAATATTGCTGGGAGAGAAAAGGCACCACCTGAGGGAGGTACGCTCCACAAAACTACCTAGGGCAGGAGCCAGGTTGCCCCCAGGCACTAGGAGTGTCAGGCCTCAGCATTGTAAGGAGAGTTCACTGAAGTCCCCGAGTGAAGTTTTCTCCGCTGTCCTACATCTAAGTTCCTAAAATTTACTCCGCGGTTTCTCATGATCCTGGGTTATGAACGGCCACCATTTACCGTTCTCCTTACACTCATGCGTCACCATCGACCTTAAAAGAAAGGGAGGACACGCAACTGCTGGCAGGTAAATTCAGCAAACTTTGTCTCAACACAAAAGAGACAGCTCTGTGGTGACCGGTCTTCCACGGTAAAACATTTCCTGGCGAATAAGGAATCTTCCCATCGCAATGACAATATGAGAGAATTGCCATCATTGGATTTGCCGCTGTGCCTACAAACATCATCTTGAGGCCATACCGTAGTGAAGCACAGGAACCCAGGCGCTTCACTCTTTACCCTAGACCAGTGAAACTCAGAGAAGCACTATTGACCTGTGAGACATGACGTTGCTGGAAGCATCAGTGTACAGAGGCAGGGGAACCTCGAAGGAGCTTCTTCCGTGTGAATAAAACGCAGGCTGAACTTCATGGCAGGTTCCAGATTCTCAGGAATTCCATGGGCTGTATTGCTCAGAGGTAGAACCCACTGCTTGGGGCACACTTGAACTGAAAAACCTTGCTGGACTCACGGCTTTCCCAAGGAACCAAGGTGCTCAAAGAGCGAGCATAAGTTTGACGGAAAAACCAACTGCCGGTGGCGCCATTTTCCCTTGAAACCGACAAGGAGCAAGATTTTCCTTAAACCAGGAATCTCAGAAACATTGTGATCGTGAAGGAAAACCAGGGAGAGCAGATGTACTTCCAATAATCCTACACTTAAATGAAACCTCAAACCTAAATCCTATCCTGAAACCTACCCTAATCCTAACCCCAACCTAGTTCAAAGCCTAGCCCTAGGTCTAAACCTAAAAAGAGGTGTAACCCTAAGCCTAGGTGTAATTCTGTAGACTCCTATCCTTAAACTGAACCCTAACCTAAGGCTCACCGTAAACCAAGCCCTAACCCTAACCGTATGTCTACCCTAAGGCTGAGTCTAATCCTAATCCCAAATCTGATGTGAACATGCAGCTCCCCCTACAACTAACCTTACTCCGAACCGTCACCCTTCATCTGAACCTAACTTAACTCTATCCATCACCTTCAATCCAAGCCTCCATATCACCGTTAATGTAATCCAATCCCTTAAACTAGACAGAGAGCTAAACATATCCACAACCAAAACGGATGTAACACACAAGCAGCAAGCCTGACCCCAACTCTTAACCTCGCACACTTTCTATCCCTCACACAAATATTAACCCCAACCCATACCTAAACAGTCAAGTTTACCATAAGCCTAAATGAGACAATAGGTTCAATCATCCTTAAGCACTAAACCCTACTCTCAGCTTCAACCTCACACTCACCCGACACTTGATCCACAACCTTACCTTAACCCGAATCCTCACGCAGCCGTAACTCTAACCTGAACTCTAACACTGTCTCTAAACATGCCCACATACCTGTACCTATGCCCGTTTAAAGTTAACCCTAAACCGAAATCTTCTGTCCCACTATTTTGCAGCATTTTAAAGAAGTACACTGGGAAAGGTTTTCCTGCAAGGAAGAAATTGCAGGCGGCATGGCTGAAATGAGAATATCATGCTGCAGGAGCTCTTTGCCCTCAGATGTAGAAGTGTCATCAGTGGGCATCATAGAGAAACGGGACTTTAATAAGTGATCATCAACCTCTGTGAATTCCCTTTGTTCTAAACGCCAGAAATAAAGAGTTGTCCTGAGTCACATAAACCTCCACCGAGTGGTCTTAATGTGGCGCGGGAACATGCCGGTAGAAGAGAATTCCGAAGAAGGCTGAACGTCCACAATTGAATGGTCATTGCCAGAAATGAAATGGCAGCCAGATCAGACTGGGAAACTTAAGCTTCCTTTAGACAATGAAGATGTGAGAATCTGGTACGTCCACAATTCACGGTGTCCTTAGATCCATCAAATTCCCTGTGGAATTTTAGTCAGAAAATGAAAACTCCGGAGCCTCTGTTCAGCAGGCCCGGGTGTAGCTCCCAGAGGCACACTGGTGCTCCTCTAGAATTTGGATAAAAATCGTTTTCACGGGAATAAAGAACCTTGATCAAGCCAGGTTGGTCTTGACAAACGAAATTGCTGCGTGTGCCTGGTATACTGACAAGCACCCACCTGTGCTAGTCCATGGCGTATTCAGCACAGGAATCTGCATCAATTGAGCCAAGACAAAGGAAAGCTCAGGGAGGCAGCACCCGTGTCGAAAAGCATGTGTACTTCAAAGATGAGGCAGATGAGGTGAAACCACAAAGCCATGGCAAATAGTTTTCATCAACAGCAGAATTTCACGGAGCAATATTGCTGGGAGAGAAAAAGCACCACCTGAGGGAGGCATGCCCCACAAAACTACCTAGGGCAGGAGCCGGGTTGCCCCCAGGCACTAGGCGTGTCAGACCTCAGCATTGTAAGGAGAGTTCACTGAAGTCCCTGAGTGAAGTTTTCTCCGCTGTCCTATGTCTATGTTACTAAAATTTACTCTGCGGTTTCTCATGATCCTGGGTTATGAACGGCCACCATTCACTGTTCTCCTTACACTCATGCGTCTCCATCGACCTTAAAAGAAAGGGAGGACACGCAACTGCTGGCAGGTAAATTCAGCAAACTTTGTCTCAACACAAAAGAGACAGCTCTGTGGTGACCCGCCTTCCACGGTAAAACATTCCCGAGCGAATAAGGAATCTTCCCATCGCAATGACAAAATGAGAGAATTGCCACCGATGGATTTGCCGCTGTGCCTACAAACATCATCTTGAGGCCAGACCGTAGTGAAGCACGGAAACCCAGGCGCTTCACCCTTTACCCTAGACCAGGGAAACTCAGAGAAGCACTATTGACCTGTGAGACATGACGTTGCTGGAAGCATCAGTGTACAGAGGCAGGGGAACCTCGAAGGAGCTTCTTCCGTGTGAAAAAAACGCAGGCTGAACTTCATGGCAGGTTCCAGATTCTCAGAAATTCCACGGGCTGTATTGCTCAGAGGTAGAACCCACTGCTTGGGGCACACTTGAACTGAAAAATCTTGCTGGACTCACGGCTTTCCCAAAGACCCAAGGTTCTCAAAGAGCGAGCATAAGTTTGACGGAAAAACCAACTGCCGGTGGCGCCATTTTGTCTTGAAACCGACAAGGAGCAAGATTTTCCTTAAACCAGGAATCTCAGAAACATTATGATCGTGAAGGAAAACCAGGGAGAGCAGATGTACTTCCAATAATCCTACACTTAAATGAAACCTCAAACCTAAATCCTATCCTAAAACCTACCCTAATCCTAACCCCAACCTAGGTCAAAACCTAGCCCTAGGTCTAAACGTAAAAAGAGGTGTAACCCTAAGCCTAGGTGTAATTCTGTACACTCCTATCCTTAAACTGAACCCTAACCTAAGGCTCACCCTAAACCAAGCCCTGAACCTAACCGTATGTCTACAGTAAGGCTAAGCCTAACCCTAAGCCCAAATCTGATGTGAACATGCAGCTCCCCCTACAACTAACCTTACTCCGAACCGTCACCCTTCGCCTGAACCTAACTTAACTCTATCCATCACCTTCAATCCAAGCCTCCATATCACCGTTAATGTAATCCAATCCCTTAAACTAGACAGAGAGCTAAACTTATCCACAACCAAAACGGATGTAACACACAAGCCGCAAGCCTGACCCCAACTCTTAACCTCGCACACTTTCTAACCCTCACACAAATATTAACCCCAACCCATACCTAAACAGTCAAGTTTACCATAAGCCTAAATCAGACAATAGGTTCATTCATCCTTAAGCACTAAACCCTACTCTTAACTTCAACCTCACACTCACCCTACATTTGATCCACAACCTTACCATAACCCAAATCCTCACGCAGCCATATCTGTAACCTGAACTCTAACACTGTCTCTAAACATGCCCACATGCCTGTACGAATGCCCGTTTAAAGTTAACCCTAAACCGAAATCTTCTGTCCCACTATTTTGCAGCATTTTAAAGAAGTACACTGGGAAAGATTTTTCTGCAAGGAAGAAACTGCAGGCGGCGTGGCTGAAATGAGAATATCATGCTGCACGAGCTCTTTGCCCTCAGATTTAGAAGTGTCATCAGTGGGCATCATAGAGAAACGGGACTTTAATAAGTGATCATCAACCTCTGTGAATTCCCTTTGTTCTAGACGCCTGAAATAAAGAGTTGTCCTGAGTCACATAAACCTCCACCGAGTGGTCTTAATGTGGCGCAGGAACATGCCAGTATAAGAGAATTCCGAACAAGGCTGAACGTCCACAATTGAATGGTCATTGCCAGAAATGAAGTGGCAGCCGGATCAGACTGGGAAACTTAAGCTTGCATTAGACAATGAAAATGTGAGAATCTGGTACGTCCACAATTCACAGTGTCCTTAGATCCATGAAATTCCGTGTGGAATTTTAGTCAGAAAATGAAAACTCCGGAGCCTCTGTTCAGCAGGCCAGGGTGTAGCTCCGAGAGGCACAATGGTGCTCCTCTAGAATTTGGATAAAAATCGTTCTCACGGGAATAAAGAACCTTGATCAAGCCAGGTGGGTATTGACAAACGAAATTGCTGCATGTGCCCAGTATACTGAGAAGCACCCACCTGTGCTAGTCCATGGCGTATTCAGCACAGGAATCTGCATCTTGAGCCAAGACAAAGGAAAGCTCAGGGAGGCAGCACCCCTGTCGAAAAGCATTTGTACTTCAAAGATGAGGCAGATGAGGTGAAACCACAAAGCCATGGCAAATAGTTTTCATCATCAGCAGAATTTCACACAGCAATATTGCTGGGAGAGAAAAGGCACCACCTGAGGGAGGCAAGCTCCACAAAACTACCTATGGTAGGAGCCGGGTTGCCCCCAGGCACTAGGCGTATCAGGCCTCAGCATTGTAAGGAGAGTTCACTGAAGTCCCTGAGTGAAATTTTCTCCACTGTCCTACGTCTACGTTCCTAAAATATACTCTGCGGTTTCTCATGATCCTGGGTTATGAACGGCCACCATTCACCGTTCTCCTTACACTCATGCGTCTCCATCGACCTTAAAAGCAATGGAGGACACGCAACTGCTGGCAGGTAAATTCAGCAAACTTTGTCTCAACACAAAAGAGACAGCTCTGTGGCGACCCGCCTTCCACGGTAAAACATTTCCTGGCGAATAAGGAATCTTCCCATCGCAATGACAATATGAGAGAATTGCCACCGATGGATTTGCCGCTGTGCCTACAAACATCATCTTGAGGCCATACCGTAGTGAAGCACGGGAACCCAGGCGCTTCACCCTTTACCATAGACCAGTGAAACTCAGAGAAGCACTATTGACCTGTGAGACATGACGTTGCTGGAAGCATCAGTGTACAGAGGCATGGGAACCTCGAAGGAGCTACTTCCGTGTGAAAAAAAAGCAGGCTGAACTTCATGGCAGGTTCCAGATTCTCAGGAATTCAACGGGCTGTATTGCTCAGAGGTAGAACCCACTGCTTGGGGCACACTTGAACTGAAAAATCTTGCTGGACTCACGGCTTTCCCAAAGACACAAGGTTCTCAAAGATCGAGCATAAGTTTGACGGAAAAACCAACTGCCAGTGGCGCCTTTTTGCCTTGAAATCAACAAGGAGCAAGATTTTCCTTAAACCATGAATCTCAGAAACATTGTGATCGTGAAGGAAAACCAGGGAGAGCAGATGTACTTCCAATAATCCTACAATTAAAGGAAAACTCAAACCTAAATCCTATCCTAAAACCTACCCTAATCCTAACCCTAACCTAGGTCAAAACCTAGCCCAAGGTCTAAACCTAAAAAGAGGTTTAACCCTAAGCCTAGGTGTAATTCTGTAGACTCCTATCCTTAAACTGAACACTAACCTAAGGCTCAACCTAAACCAAGCCCTAACCCTAACCATATGTCTACCTAAAGGGTGAGCCTAATCCTAACCGCAAATCTGATGTGAACTTGCAGCTCACCCTACAACTAACCTTACTCCTAACCATCACCCTTCGCCTGAACCTAACTTAACTGTATCCATCACCTTCAATCCAAGCCTCCATATAACCGTTAATGTAATCCAATCCCTTAAACTAGACAGAGAGCTAAACTTATCCACAACCAAAACGGATGTAACACACAAGCCGCAAGCCTGACCCCAACTCTTAACCTCGCACACTTTCTAACCCTCACACAAATATTAACCCCAACCCATACCTAAACAGTCAAGTTTACCATAAGACTAAATGAGACAATAAGTTCATTCATCCTTAAGCACTAAACCCTACTTTTACCTTCAACCTCACACTCACCCTACATTTGATCCACAACCTTACCATAACCCGAATTTCACGCAGCCGTTACTCTAACCTGAACTCTAACACTGTCTCTAAACATGCCCACATGCCTGTACCTATTTCCGTTTAAAGTTAACCCTAAACCGAAATCTTCTGTCCCACTATTTTGCAGCATTTTAAAAAAGTACACTGGGAAAGATTTTTCTGCGAGGAAGAAACTGAAGGCGGCGTGGCTGAAATGAGAATATCATGCTGCACGAGCTCTTTGCCCTCAGATGTAGAAGTGTCATCAGTGGGCATCATAGAGAAACGGGACTTTAATAAGTGATCATCAACCTCTGTGAATTCCCTTTGTTCTAGACGCCTGAAATAAAGAGTTGTCCTGAGTCACATAAACCTCCACCGAGTGGTCTTAATGTGGCGCAGGAACATGCCAGTATAAGAGAATTCCGAAGAAGGCTGAACGTCCACAATTGAATGGTCATTGCCAGAAATTTAGTGGCAGCCTGATCAGACTGGGAAACTTAAGCTTCCATTAGACAATGAAGATGTGAGAATCTGGTACGTCCACAATTCACGGTGTCCTTAGATCCATGAAATTCCGTGTGGAATTTTAGTCAGAAAATGAAAACTCCGGAGCCTCTGTTCAGCAGGCCCGGGTGTAGCTCCCAGAGGCACACTGGTGCTCCTCTAGAATTTGGATAAAAATCGTTCTCACGGGAATAAAGAACCTTGATCAAGCCAGGTGGGTTGACAAACGAAATTGCTGCCTGTGCCTGGTATACTGACAAGCACCCACCTGTGCTAGTCAATGGCGTTTTCAGCACAGGAATCTGCATCCATTGAGCCAAGACAAAGGAAAGCTCAGGGAGGCAGCACCCTTGTGGAAAAGCATTTGTACTTCAAAGATGAGGCAGATGAGGTGAAACCACAAAGCCATGGAAAATAGTTTTCATCATGGGTAGAATTTCACGGAGCAATATTGCTGGGAGAGAAAAGGCACCACCTGAGGGAGGCAAGCTCCACAAAACTACCTATGGCAGGAGCCGGGTTGCCCCCAGGCACTAGGCGTGTCAGGCCTCAGCATTGTAAGGAGAGTTCACTGAAGTCCCTGAGTGAAGTTTTCTCCGCTGTCCTACGTCTACGTTCCTAAAATTTACTCCGCGGTTTCTCATGATCCTGGGTTATGAACGGCCACCATTCACCGTTCTCCTTACACTCATGCGTCACCATCGACCTTAAAAGAAAGGGAGGACACGCAACTGCTGGCAGGTAAATTCAGCAAACTTTGTCTCATCACAAAAGAGACAGCTCTGTGGTGACCCGCCTTGCACGGTAAAACATTTCCTTGCGAATAAGGAATCTTCCCATGGCAATGACAAAATGAGAGAATTGCCCCCGATGGATTTGCCGCTGTGCTTACAAACATCATCTTGAGGCCATACCGTAGTGAAGCAGGGAAACCCAGGCGCTTCACCCTTTACCCTAGACCAGTGAAACTCAGAGAAGCACTATTGACCTGTGAGACATGACGTTGCTGGAAGCATCAGTGTACAGAGGCAGGGGAACCTCGAAGGAGCTTCTTCCGTGTGAATAAAACGCAGGCTGAACTTCATGGCAGGTTCCAGATTCTCAGGAATTCCACGGGCTGTATTGCTCAGAGGTAGAACCCACTGCTTGGGGCACACTTGAACTGAAAAATCTTGCTGGACTCACGGCTTTCCCAAAGACTCAATGTTCTCAAAGAGCGAGCATAAGTTTGACGGAAAAACCAACTGCCGGTGGCGCATTTTTGTCTTGAAACCGACAAGGAGCAAGATTTTCCTTAAACCATGAATCTCAGAAACATTGTGATCGTGAAGGAAAACCATGGAGAGCAGATGTACTTCCAATAATCCTACACTTAAAGGAAACCTCAAACCTAAATCCTATCCTAAAACCTACCCTAATCCAAACCCCAACCTAGGTCAAAACCTAGCCCTAGGTCTAAACCTAAAAAGAGGTGTAACCCTAAGCCTAGGTGTAATTCTGTAGACTCCTATCCTTAAACTGAACCCTAACCTACGGCTCACCCTAAACCAAGCCCTAAACCTAACCCTATGTCTACCCTAAGGCTAAGCCTAATCCTAAGCCCAAATCTGATGTGAACATGCAGCTCCCCCTACAACTAACCTTACTCCGAACAGTCACCCTTCGCCTGAACCTAATTTAACTCTATCCATCACCTTCAATCCAAGCCTCCATATCACCCTTAATGTAATCCAATCCCTTAAACTAGACAGAGAGCTAAACATATCCACAACCAAACCGGATGTAACACACAAGCCGCAAGCCTGACCCCAACTCTTAACCTCGCATACTTTCTAACCCTCACACAAATATTAACCCCAACCCATACCTAAACAGTCAAGTTTACCATAAGCCTAAATAAGACAATAGGTTCATTCATCCTTAAGCACTAAACCCTACTCTCAGCTTCAACCTCACACTCACCCAACACTTGATCCACAACCTTACCACAACCCGAATCTTCACGCAGCCGTAACTCTAACCTGAACTCTAACACTGTCTCTAAACATGCCCACATGCCTGTACGTATGCCCGTTCAAAGTTAACCCTAAACCGAAATCTTCTGTCCCACTATTTTGCAGCATTTTAAAGAAGTACACTGGGAAAGATTTTTCTGCAAGGAAGAAACTGCAGGCGGCGTGGCTGAAATGAGAATATCATGCTGCACGAGCTCTTTGCCCTCAGATGTAGAAGTGTCATCAGTGGGCATCATAGAGAAACGGGACTTTAATAAGTGATCATCAACCTCTGTGAATTCCCTTTGTTCTATTCCCTTTGTTCTAGACGCCTGAAATAAAGAGTTGTCCTGAGTCACATAAACCTCCACCGAGTGGTCTTAATGTGGCGCGGGAACATGCCGGTAGAAGAGAATTCCGAAGAAGGCTGAACATCCACAATTGAATGGTCATTGCCAGAAATGAAGTGACAGCCGGATCAGACTGGGAAACTTAAGCTTCCATTAGACAATGAAGATGTGAGAATCTGGTACGTCCACAATTCACGGTGTCTTTAGATCCATGAAATTCCCTGTGGAATTTTAGTCAGAAAATGAAAACTCTGGAGCCTCTGTTCCGCAGGCCCCAGTGTAGCTCCCAGAGGCACACTGGTGCTCCTCTAGAATTTGGATAAAAATCGTTTTCACGGGAATAAAGAACCTTGATCAAGCCAGGTGGGTCTTGACAAACACAATTGCTGCGTGTGCCCGGTATACTGACAAGCACCCACCTGTGCTAGTCCATGGCATATTCAGCACAGGAATCTGCATCGATTGAGCCAAGATAAAGGAAAGCTCAGGGAGGCAGCACCAGTGTGGAAAAGCATTTGTTCTTCAAAGATGAGGCCAATGAGGTGAAATGAGAAAGCCAGGGCAAATAGTTTTCATCATCAGCAGAATTTCACGGAGCAATATTGCTGGGAGAGAAAAGGCACCACTTGAGGGAGACACGCTCCACAAAACTACCTGGGGCAGGAGCCGGGTTGCCCCCAGGCACTAGGCGTGTCAGGCCTCAGCATTGTAAGGGGAGTTCACTGAAGTCCCCGAGTGAAGTTATCTCCGCTGTCCTAAGTCTACGTTTCTAAAATATACTCCGCGGTTTCTCATGATCCTGGGTTATGAACGGCCACCATTCACCGTTCTCCTTACATTCATGCGTCACCATCGACCTTAAAAGAAAGGGAGGACACGCAACTGCTGGCAGGTAAATTCAGCAAACTTTGTCTCAAAACAAAAGACACAGCTCTGTGGTGACCCGTCTTCCACGGTAAAACATTTCCTGGTGAATAAGGAAACTTCCCATCGCAATGACAATATGAGAGAATTGCCACCGATGGATTTGCCGCTGTGCCTACAAACATCATCTTGAGGCCATACCGTAGTGAAGCACGGGAACCCAGGCGCTTCACACTTTACCCTAGACCAGTGAAACTCAGAGAAGCACTATTGACCAGTGAGACATGACGTTGCTGGAAGCATCAGTGTACAGAGGCGTGGGAACCTCGAAGGAGCTTCTTCCGTGTGAAAAAAACGCAGGCTGAACTTCATGGCAGGTTCCAGATTCTCAGGAATTCCACGGGCTGTATTGCTCAGAGGTAGAACCCACTGCTTGGGGCACACTTGAACTGAAAAATATTGCTGGACTCACGGCTTTCCCAAAGACACAAGGTTCTCAAAGATCGAGCATAAGTTTGACGGAAAAACCAACTGCCAGTGGCGCCTTTTTGCCTTGAAATCAACAAGGAGCAAGATTTTCCTTAAACCATGAATCTCAGAAACATTGTGATCGTGAAGGAAAACCAGGGAGAGCAGATGTACTTCCAATAATCCTACAATTAAAGGAAAACTCAAACCTAAATCCTATCCTAAAACCTACCCTAATCCTAACCCTAACCTAGGTCAAAACCTAGCCCAAGGTCTAAACCTAAAAAGAGGTTTAACCCTAAGCCTAGGTGTAATTCTGTAGACTCCTATCCTTAAACTGAACACTAACCTAAGGCTCAACCTAAACCAAGCCCTAACCCTAACCATATGTCTACCTAAAGGGTGAGCCTAATCCTAACCGCAAATCTGATGTGAACTTGCAGCTCACCCTACAACTAACCTTACTCCTAACCATCACCCTTCGCCTGAACCTAACTTAACTGTATCCATCACCTTCAATCCAAGCCTCCATATAACCGTTAATGTAATCCAATCCCTTAAACTAGACAGAGAGCTAAACTTATCCACAACCAAAACGGATGTAACACACAAGCCGCAAGCCTGACCCCAACTCTTAACCTCGCACACTTTCTAACCCTCACACAAATATTAACCCCAACCCATACCTAAACAGTCAAGTTTACCATAAGACTAAATGAGACAATAAGTTCATTCATCCTTAAGCACTAAACCCTACTTTTACCTTCAACCTCACACTCACCCTACATTTGATCCACAACCTTACCATAACCCGAATTTCACGCAGCCGTTACTCTAACCTGAACTCTAACACTGTCTCTAAACATGCCCACATGCCTGTACCTATTTCCGTTTAAAGTTAACCCTAAACCGAAATCTTCTGTCCCACTATTTTGCAGCATTTTAAAAAAGTACACTGGGAAAGATTTTTCTGCGAGGAAGAAACTGAAGGCGGCGTGGCTGAAATGAGAATATCATGCTGCACGAGCTCTTTGCCCTCAGATGTAGAAGTGTCATCAGTGGGCATCATAGAGAAACGGGACTTTAATAAGTGATCATCAACCTCTGTGAATTCCCTTTGTTCTAGACGCCTGAAATAAAGAGTTGTCCTGAGTCACATAAACCTCCACCGAGTGGTCTTAATGTGGCGCAGGAACATGCCAGTATAAGAGAATTCCGAAGAAGGCTGAACGTCCACAATTGAATGGTCATTGCCAGAAATTTAGTGGCAGCCTGATCAGACTGGGAAACTTAAGCTTCCATTAGACAATGAAGATGTGAGAATCTGGTACGTCCACAATTCACGGTGTCCTTAGATCCATGAAATTCCGTGTGGAATTTTAGTCAGAAAATGAAAACTCCGGAGCCTCTGTTCAGCAGGCCCGGGTGTAGCTCCCAGAGGCACACTGGTGCTCCTCTAGAATTTGGATAAAAATCGTTCTCACGGGAATAAAGAACCTTGATCAAGCCAGGTGGGTTGACAAACGAAATTGCTGCCTGTGCCTGGTATACTGACAAGCACCCACCTGTGCTAGTCAATGGCGTTTTCAGCACAGGAATCTGCATCCATTGAGCCAAGACAAAGGAAAGCTCAGGGAGGCAGCACCCTTGTGGAAAAGCATTTGTACTTCAAAGATGAGGCAGATGAGGTGAAACCACAAAGCCATGGAAAATAGTTTTCATCATGGGCAGAATTTCACGGAGCAATATTGCTGGGAGAGAAAAGGCACCACCTGAGGGAGGCAAGCTCCACAAAACTACCTATGGCAGGAGCCGGGTTGCCCCCAGGCACTAGGCGTGTCAGGCCTCAGCATTGTAAGGTGAGTTCACTGAAGTCCCTGAGTGAAGTTTTCTCCGCTGTCCTACGTCTACGTTCCTAAAATTTACTCCGCGGTTTCTCATGATCCTGGGTTATGAACGGCCACCATTCACCGTTCTCCTTACACTCATGCGTCACCATCGACCTTAAAAGAAAGGGAGGACACGCAACTGCTGGCAGGTAAATTCAGCAAACTTTGTCTCATCACAAAAGAGACAGCTCTGTGGTGACCCGCCTTGCACGGTAAAACATTTCCTTGCGAATAAGGAATCTTCCCATGGCAATGACAAAATGAGAGAATTGCCCCCGATGGATTTGCCGCTGTGCTTACAAACATCATCTTGAGGCCATACCGTAGTGAAGCAGGGAAACCCAGGCGCTTCACCCTTTACCCTAGACCAGTGAAACTCAGAGAAGCACTATTGACCTGTGAGACATGACGTTGCTGGAAGCATCAGTGTACAGAGGCAGGGGAACCTCGAAGGAGCTTCTTCCGTGTGAATAAAACGCAGGCTGAACTTCATGGCAGGTTCCAGATTCTCAGGAATTCCACGGGCTGTATTGCTCAGAGGTAGAACCCACTGCTTGGGGCACACTTGAACTGAAAAATCTTGCTGGACTCACGGCTTTCCCAAAGACTCAATGTTCTCAAAGAGCGAGCATAAGTTTGACAGAAAAACCAACTGCCGGTGGCGCATTTTTGTCTTGAAACCGACAAGGAGCAAGATTTTCCTTAAACCATGAATCTCAGAAACATTGTGATCGTGAAGGAAAACCATGGAGAGCAGATGTACTTCCAATAATCCTACACTTAAAGGAAACCTCAAACCTAAATCCTATCCTAAAACCTACCCTAATCCAAACCCCAACCTAGGTCAAAACCTAGCCCTAGGTCTAAACCTAAAAAGAGGTGTAACCCTAAGCCTAGGTGTAATTCTGTAGACTCCTATCCTTAAACTGAACCCTAACCTACGGCTCACCCTAAACCAAGCCCTAAACCTAACCCTATGTCTACCCTAAGGCTAAGCCTAATCCTAAGCCCAAATCTGATGTGAACATGCAGCTCCCCCTACAACTAACCTTACTCCGAACAGTCACCCTTCGCCTGAACCTAATTTAACTCTATCCATCACCTTCAATCCAAGCCTCCATATCACCCTTAATGTAATCCAATCCCTTAAACTAGACAGAGAGCTAAACATATCCACAACCAAACCGGATGTAACACACAAGCCGCAAGCCTGACCCCAACTCTTAACCTCGCATACTTTCTAACCCTCACACAAATATTAACCCCAACCCATACCTAAACAGTCAAGTTTACCATAAGCCTAAATAAGACAATAGGTTCATTCATCCTTAAGCACTAAACCCTACTCTCAGCTTCAACCTCACACTCACCCAACACTTGATCCACAACCTTACCACAACCCGAATCTTCACGCAGCCGTAACTCTAACCTGAACTCTAACACTGTCTCTAAACATGCCCACATGCCTGTACGTATGCCCGTTCAAAGTTAACCCTAAACCGAAATCTTCTGTCCCACTATTTTGCAGCATTTTAAAGAAGTACACTGGGAAAGATTTTTCTGCAAGGAAGAAACTGCAGGCGGCGTGGCTGAAATGAGAATATCATGCTGCACGAGCTCTTTGCCCTCAGATGTAGAAGTGTCATCAGTGGGCATCATAGAGAAACGGGACTTTAATAAGTGATCATCAACCTCTGTGAATTCCCTTTGTTCTAGACGCCTGAAATAAAGAGTTGTCCTGAGTCACATAAACCTCCACGGAGTGGTCTTAATGTGGCGCGGGAACATGCCGGTAGAAGAGAATTCCGAAGAAGGCTGAACATCCACAATTGAATGGTCATTGCCAGAAATGAAGTGACAGCCGGATCAGACTGGGAAACTTAAGCTTCCATTAGACAATGAAGATGTGAGAATCTGGTACGTCCACAATTCACGGTGTCTTTAGATCCATGAAATTCCCTGTGGAATTTTAGTCAGAAAATGAAAACTCTGGAGCCTCTGTTCCGCAGGCCCCAGTGTAGCTCCCAGAGGCACACTGGTGCTCCTCTAGAATTTGGATAAAAATCGTTTTCACGGGAATAAAGAACCTTGATCAAGCCAGGTGGGTCTTGACAAACACAATTGCTGCGTGTGCCCGGTATACTGACAAGCACCCACCTGTGCTAGTCCATGGCATATTCAGCACAGGAATCTGCATCGATTGAGCCAAGATAAAGGAAAGCTCAGGGAGGCAGCACCAGTGTGGAAAAGCATTTGTTCTTCAAAGATGAGGCCAATGAGGTGAAATGACAAAGCCAGGGCAAATAGTTTTCATCATCAGCAGAATTTCACGGAGCAATATTGCTGGGAGAGAAAAGGCACCACTTGAGGGAGACAAGCTCCACAAAACTACCTGGGGCAGGAGCCGGGTTGCCCCCAGGCACTAGGCGTGTCAGGCCTCAGCATTGTAAGGGGAGTTCACTGAAGTCCCCTAGTGAAGTTATCTCCGCTGTCCTAAGTCTACGTTTCTAAAATATACTCCGCGGTTTCTCATGATCCTGGGTTATGAACGGCCACCATTCACCGTTCTCCTTACATTCATGCGTCACCATCGACCTTAAAAGAAAGGGAGGACACGCAACTGCTGGCAGGTAAATTCAGCAAACTTTGTCTCAAAACAAAAGACACAGCTCTGTGGTGACCCGTCTTCCACGGTAAAACATTTCCTGGCGAATAAGGAAACTTCCCATCGCAATGACAATATGAGAGAATTGCCACCGATGGATTTGCCGCTGTGCCTAGGAACATCATCTTGAGGCCATACCGTAGTGAAGCACGGGAACCCAGGCGCTTCACACTTTACCCTAGACCAGTGAAACTCAGAGAAGCACTATTGACCAGTGAGACATGACGTTGCTGGAAGCATCAGTGTACAGAGGCGTGGGAACCTCGAAGGAGCTTCTTCCGTGTGAAAAACACGCAGGCTGAACTTCATGGCAGGTTCCAGATTCTCAGGAATTCCACGGGCTGTATTGCTCAGAGGTAGAACCCACTGCTTGGGGCACACTTGAACTGAAAAATATTGCTGGACTCACGGCTTTCACAAAGACACAAGGTTCTCAAAGAGCGAGCATAAATTTGACGGGAAAACCAATTGCCGGTGGCGCCTTTTTGTTTTGAAACCGACAAGGAGCCAGATTTTCCTTCAACCATGAATCTCAGAAACATTGTGATCGTGAAGAAAAACCAGGGAGAGCAGATGTACTTCCAATAATCCTACACTTAAAGGAAACCTCAAACCTAAATCCTATCCTAAAACCTACCCTAATCCTAACCCTAAGCTAGGTCAAAACCTAGCCCTAGGTCTAAACCTAAAAAGAGGTGTAACCCTAAGCCTAGGTGTAATTCTGTAGACTCCTATCCTTAAACTGAACCCTAACCTAAGGCTCACCGTAAACCAAGCCCTAACCCTAACCCTATGTCTACCCTAAGGCTGAGCCTAATCCTAACCTCAAATCTGATGTGAACATGCAGCTCCCCCTACAACTAACCTTACTCCGAACCGTCACCCTTCGCCTGAACCTAACTTAACTCTATCCATCACCTTCAATCCAAGCCTCCATATCACCCTTAATGTAATCCAATCCCTTAAACTAGACAGAGAGCTAAACATATCCACAACCAAACCGGATGTAACACACAAGCCGCAAGCCTGACCCCAACTCTTAACCTCGCACACTTTCTATCCCTCACACAAATATTAACCCCAACCCATACCTAAACAGTCAAGTTTACCATAAGCCTAAATAAGACAATAGGTTCATTCATCCTTAAGCACTAAACCCTACTCTCAGCTTCAACCTCACACTCACCCTACACTTGATCCACAACCTTACCATAACCTGAATCCTCACGCAGCCGTAACTCTAACCTGAACTCTAACACTGTCTCTAAACATGCCCACATGCCTGTACCTATGCCCGTTTAAAGTTAACCCTAAACCGAAATCTTCTGTCCCACTATTTTGCAACATTTTAAAGAAGTACACTGGGAAAGGTTTTTCTGCAAGGAAGAAATTGCAGGCGGCGTGGCTGAAATGAGAATATCATGCTGCAGGAGGTCTTTGCCCTCAGATGTAGAAGTGTCATCAGTGGGCATCATAGAGAAACGGGACTTTAATAAGTGATCATCAACCTCGGTGAATTCCCTTTGTTCTAGACGCCTGAAATAAAGAGTTGTCCTGAGTCACATAAGCTCCACCGAGTGGTCTTAATGTGGCGCGGGAACATGACGGTAGAAGAGAATTCCGAAGAAGGCTGAACATCCACAATTGAATGGTCATTGCCAGGAATGAAGTGACAGCCGGATCAGACTGGGAAACTTAAGCTTCCATTAGACAATGAAGATGTGAGAATCTGGTACGTCCACAATTCACGGTGTCCTTAGATCCATGAAATTCCGTGTGGAATTTTAGTCAGAAAATGAAAACTCCGGAGCCTCTGTTCAGCAGGCCGGGGTGTAGCTCCAGAGGCACACTGGTGCTCCTCTTGAATTTGGATAAAAATCTTTCTCACGGGAATAAAGAACCTTGATCAAGCCAGGTGGGTCTTGACAAACGAAATTGCTGCATGTGCCCGGTATACTAACAAGCACCCACTTGTGCTAGTCCATGGTGTTTGCAGCACAGGAATCTGCATCAATTGAGCCAAGACAAAGGAAAGCTCAGGGTGGCAGCACCCATGTTGAAAAGCATTTGTACTTCAAAGATGAGGCCAATGAGGTGAAATGACAAAGCCAGGGCAAATAGTTTTCATCATCGGCAGAATTTCACGGAGCAATATTGCTGGGAGAGAAAAGGCACCACTTGAGGGAGACACGCTCCACAAAACTACCTAGGGCAGGAGCCGGGTTGTCCCCAGTTACTAGGCGTGTCAGGCCTCAGCATTGTAAGGAGAGTTCACTGAAGTCACCGAGTGAAGTTTTCTCTGCTGTCCTAAGTCTACGTTCCTAAAATTTACTCCGCGGTTTCTCATGATCCTGGGTAATGAACGGCCACCATTCACCGTTCTCCTTACACTCATGCGTCACCATCGACCTTAAAAGAAAGGGAGGACACGCAACTGCTGGCAGGTAAATTCAGCAAACTTTGTCTCAACACAAAAGAGACAGCTCTGTGGTGACCCGTCTTCCACGGTAAAACATTTCCTGGCGAATAAGGAATCTTCCCATCGCAATGACAATATGAGAGAATTGCCACCGATGGATTTGCCGCTGTGCCTACAAACATCATCTTGAGGCCATACCTTAGTGAAGCACGGGAACCCAGGCGCTTCACCATTTACCCTAGACCAGTGAAACTCAGAGAAGCACTATTGACCTGTGAGACATGACGTTGCTGGAAGCATCAGTGTACAGAGGCATGGGAACCTCGAAGGAGCTTCTTCCGTGTGACTAAAACGCAGGCTGAACTTCATGGCAGGTTCCAGATTCTCAGGAATTCCACGGGCTGTATTGCTCAGAGGTAGAACCCACTGCTTGGGGCACACTTGAACTGAAAAATCTTGCTGGACTCACGGCTTTCCCAAAGACCCAAGGTTCTCAAAGAGCGAGCATAAGTTTGACGGAAAAACCAACAGCCGGTGGCGTCTTTTTGCCTTGAAACCGACAAGGAGCAAGATTTTCCTTAAACCATGAATCTCAGAAACATTGTGATCGAGAAGGAAAACCAGGGAGAGCAGATGTACTTCCAATAATCCTACACTTAAAGGAAACCTCAAACCTAAATCCTATCCTAAAACCTACCCTAATCCTAACCCTAACCTAGGTCAAAACCTAGCCAAAGGTCTAAACATAAAAAGAGGTTTAACCCTAAGCCTAGGTGTAATTCTGTAGACTCCTATCCTTAAACTGAACCCTAACCTAAGGCTCACCCTAAACCAAGCCCTAAACCTAACCGTATGTCTACCTTAAGGCTGAACCTAATCCTAACCCCAAATCTGATGTGAACTTGCAGCTCACCCTACAACTAACCTTACTCCTAACCATCACCCTTCGCCTGAACCTAACTTAACTGTATCCATCACCTTCAATCCAAGCCTCCATATCACCGTTAATGTAATCCAATCCCTTAAACTAGACAGAGAGCTAAACTTATCCACAACCAAAACGGATGTAACACAAGCCGCAAGCCTGACCACAACTCTTAACCTCGCACACTTTCTAACCCTCACACAAATATTAACCCCAACCCATACCTAAACAGTCAAGTTTACCATAAGCCTAAATGAGACAATAGGTTCATTCATCCTTAAGCACTAAACCCTACTCTCAGCTTCAACCTCACACTCACCCTACACTTGATCCACAACCTTACCATAACCCGAATCCTCACGCAGCCGTAACTCTAACCTGAACTCTAACACTGTCTCTAAACATGCCCACATGCCTGTACCTATGCCCGTTTAAAGTTAACCCTAAACCGAAATCTTCTGTCCCTCTATTTTCCAGCATTTTAAAGAAGTACACTGGGAAAGTATTTCTGCAAGGAAGAAATTGCAGGCGGCGTGGCTGAAATGAGAATATCATGCTGCAGGAGCTCTTTGCCCTCAGATGTAGAAGTGTCATCAGTGGGCATCATAGAGAAACGGGACTTTAATAAGTGATCATCAACCTCGGTGAATTCCCTTTGTTCTAGACGCCTGAAATAAAGACTTGTCCGAGTCACATAAACCTCCACCGAGTGGTCTTAATGTGGCGCAGGAACATGCCAGTATAAGAGAATTCCGAAGAAGGCTGAACGTCCAGAATTGAATGGTCATTGCCAGAAAATTAGTGGCAGCCGGATCAGACTGGGAAACTTAAGCTTGCATTAGACAATGAAGATGTGAGAATCTGGTACGTCCACAATTCACGGTGTCCTTAGATCCATGAAATTCCGTGTGGAATTTTAGTCAGAAAATGAAAACTCCGGAGCCTCTGTTCAGCAGGCCCGGGTGTAGCTCCCAGATGCACACTGGTGCTCCTCTAGAATTTGGATAAAAATCGTTGTCACGGGAATAAAGAACCTTGATCAAGCCAGGTGGGTCTTGACAAACGAAATTGCTGCATGTGCCTGGTATACTGACAAGCACCCACCTGTGCTAGTCCATGGCTTATTCAGCGCAGGAATCTACATGGATTGAGCCAAGACAAAGGAAAGCTCAGGGAGGCAGCACCCATGTGGAAAAGCATTTGTACTTCAAAGATGAGGCCAATGAGGTGAAACCACAAAGCCAGGGCAAATAGTTTTCATCATTGGCAGAATTTCACGGAACAATATTGCTGGGAGAGAAAAGGCACCACCTGAGGGAGGCATGGTCCGCAAAACAACCTAGGGCAGGAGCCGGGTTGCCCCCAGGCACTAGGCGTGTCAGGCCTCAGCATTGTAAGGAGAGTTCACTGAAGTCCCTGAGTGAAGTTTTCTCCGCTGTCCTACGTCTACGTTCCTAAAATTTACGCTGCGGTTTCTCATGATCCTGGGTTATGAACGGCCACCATTCACCGTTCTCCTTACACTCGTGCGTCTCCATCGATCTTAAAAGAAAGGGAGGACACGCAACTGCTGGCAGGTAAATTCAGCAAACTTTGTCTCAACACAAAAGAGACAGCTCTGTGGTGACCCGTTTTCCACGGTAAAACATTTCCTGGCGAATAAGGAATCTTCCCATCGCAATGACAATATGAGAGAATTGCCACCGATGGATTTGCCACTGTGCCTACAAACATCATCTTGAGGCCATACAGTAGTGATGCACGGGAACGCGGGCGCTTCACCTTTTACCCTAGACCAGTGAAACTCAGAGAAGCACTATTGACCTGTGAGACATGACATTGCTGGAAGCATCAGTGTACAGAGGCAGGGGAACCTCGAAGGAGCTCCTTATGTGTGAATAAAACGCAGTCTGAACTTCATGGCAGGTTCCAGATTCTCAGGAATTCCACGGGCTGTATTGCTCAGAGGTAGAACCCACTGCTTGGGACACACTTGAACTGAAAAATCTTGCTGGACTCACGGCTTTCCCAAAGACCCAAGGTTCTCAAAGTGCATGCATAAGTTTGACGGAAAAACCAACTGCAGGTGGCGCCTTTTTGCCTTGAAACCGGCAAGGAGCAAGATTTTCCTTAAACCAGGATTCTCAGAAACATTGTGATCGTGAAGGAAAACCAGGGAGAGCTGATGTACTTCCAATAATGCTACACTTAAATGAAAACCTCAAACCTAAATCCTATCCTAAAACCAAACCTAGTCCTAACCCTAACGTAGGTCAAAACCTAGCCCTAGGTCTAAACCTAAAAAAGGTGTAACCCTAAGCCTAGGTGTAATTCTGTAGACTCCTAAACTTAAACTGAACCCTAACCTAAGGCACACCCTAAACCAAGCCCTAACCCTAACCCTATGTCTACCCTAATGCTAACCCTAATCCTAACCCCAAATCTGATGTGAACTTGCAGTTCCCCCTACAACTAACCTTACTCCTAACCGTCACCCTTCGCCTGAACCTAACTTAAATCTTTCCATCACCTTCAATCCAAGCCTCCATATCACCATTAATGTAATCCAATCCCTTAAACTAGACAGAGAGCTAAACTTATCCACAACCAAAATGGATGTAACACACAAGCCGCAAGCCTGACCCCAACTCTTAAGCTCGCACACTTTCTAACCCTCACACAAATATTAACCCCAACCCATACCTAAACAGTCAAGTTTACCATAAGCCTAAATGAGACAATAAGTTCATTCATCCTTAAGCACTAAACCCTACTCTCAGCTTCAACCTCACACTCACCCTACACTTGATCCACAACCTTACCATAACCCGAATCCTCACGCAGCCGTAACTCTAACCTGAACTCTAACACTGTCTCTAAACATGCCCACATGCCTGTTCGTATGCCCGTTTAAAGTTAACCCTAAACCGAAATCTTCTGTCCCACTATTTTGCAGCATTTTAAAGAAGTACACTGGGAAAGATTTTTCTGCAAGGAAGAAACTGCAGGCGGCGTGGCTGAAATGAGAATATCATGCTGCACGAGCTCTTTGCCCTCAGATGTAGAAGTGTCATCAGTGGGCATCATAGAGAAACGGGACTTTAATAAGTGATCATCAACCTCTGTGAATTCCCTTTGTTCTAGACGCCTGAAATATAGAGTAGTCCTGAGTCACATAACCTCCACCGAGTGGTCTTAATGTGGCGCAGGAACATGCCGGTAGAAGAGAATTCCGAGGAAGGCTGAACGTCCACCATTGAATGGTCATTCCCAGAAATGAAGTGGCAGCCGGATCAGCCTGGGAAACTTAAGCTTCCATTAGACAATGAAGATGTGAGAATCTGGTAGGTCCACAATTCACGGTGTCCTTAGATCCATGTAATTCCTTGTGGAATTTTAGTCAGAAAATGAAAACTCCGGAGCCTCTGTTCACCAGGCCCGGGTGTAGCTCCTAGAGCCACACTGGTGCTCCTCTAGAATTTGGATAAAAATCGTTTTCACGGGAATAAAGAACCTTGATCAAGCCAGGTGGGTCTTGACAAACAAAATTGCTGCATGTGCCCTGTATACTGACAAGCACCCACCTGTGCTAGTCCATGGCGTATTCAGCACAGGAATCTGCATCGATTGAACCAAGACAAAGGAAAGCTCAGGGAGGCAGCACCCATGTCGAAAAGCATTTGTACTTCAAAGATGAGGCCAATGAGGTGAAAAGACAAAGCCAGGGCAAATAGTTTTAATCATCAGCAGAATTTCACGGAGCAATATTGCTGGGAGAGAAAAGGCATCACTTGAGGGAGACACGCTCCACAAAACTACCTAGGGCAGGAGCCTGGTTGCCCCCAGGCACTAGGCTTGTCAGGCCTCAGCATTGTAAGGAGAGTTCACTGAAATCCCCGAGTGAAGTTTTCTCCGCTGTCCTAAGTCTACGTTCCTAAAATTTACTCCGCGGTTTCTCATGATCCTGGGTTATGAACGGCCACCATTCACCGTTCTCGTTACACTCATGCGTCTCCATCGACCTTAAAAGAAAGGGAGGACACGCAACTGCTGGCAGGTAAATTCAGCAAACTTTGTCTCAACACAAAAGAGACAGCTCTGTGGTGACCCGCCTTCCACGGTAAAACATTTCCTAGCGAATAAGGAATCTTCCCATCGCAATGACAAAATGAGAGAATTGCCACCGATGGATTTGCCGCTGTGCCTACAAACATCATCTTGAGGCCATACCGTAGTGAAGCACGGAAACCCAGGCGCTTCACCCTTTACCCTAGACCAGTGAAACTCAGAGAAGCACTATTGACCTGTGAGACATGACGTTGCTGGAAGCATCAGTGTACAGAGGCAGGGGAACCTCGAAGGAGCTTCTTCCGTGTGAATAAAACGCAGGCTGAACTTCATGGCAGGTTCCAGATTCTCAGGAATTCCACGGGCTGTATTGCTCAGAGGTAGAACCCACTGCTTGGGGCACACTTGAACTGAAAAATCTTGCTGGACTCACGGCTGTCCCAAAGACCCAAGGTTCTCAAAGAGCGAGCATAAGTTTGACGGAAAAACCAACTGCCGGTGGACCCTTTTTCCCTTGAAACCGACAAGGAGCAAGATTTTCCTTAAACCATGAATCTCAGAAACATTGTGATCGTGAAGGAAAACCAGGGAGAGCTGATGTACTTCCAATAATCCTACACTTAAATGAAACCTCAAACCTAAATCCTATCCTAAAACCTACCCTAATCCTAACCCAACCTAGGTCAAAACCTAGCCCTAGATCTAAACCTAAAAAGAGGTGTAACCATAAGCCTAGGTGTAATTCTGTAGACTCCTATCCTTAAACTGAACCCTAACCTAAGGCTCACCCTAAACCAAGCCCTAAACCTAACCGTATGTCTACCCTAAGGCTAAGCCTAATCCTAAGCCCAAATCTGATGTGAACATGCAGCTCCCCCCAAAACTAACCTTACTCCGAACCGTCACCCTTCGCCTGAACCTAACTTAACTCTATCCATCACCTTAAATCCAAGCCTCCATATCACCGTTAATGTAATCCAATCCCTTAAAATAGACAGAGAGCAAAACTTATCCACAACTAAAACGGATGTAACACACAAGCCGCAAGCCTGACCCCAACTCTTAACCTCGCACACCTTCTTACGCTCACACAAATATTAACCCCAACCCATACCTAAACAGTCAAGTTTACCATAAGCCTAAATGAGACAATAGGTTCATTCATCCTTAAGCACTAAACCCTACTCTCAGCTTCAAACTCACACTCACCCGACACTTGATCCACAACCTTACCATAACCCGAATCCTCACGCAGCCGTAACTCTAACTTGAACTCTAACACTGTCTCTAAACATGCCCACATGCCTGTACCTATGCCCGTTTAAAGTTAACCCTAAACCGAAATCTTCTGTCCCACTATTTTGCAGCATTTTAAAGAAGTACACTGGGAAAGGTTTTTCTGTAAGGAAGAAACGGCAGGCGGCGTGGCTGAAATGAGAATATCATGCTGCACGAGCTCTTTGCCCTCAGATGTAGAAGTGTCATCAGTGGGCATCATAGAGAAACGGGACTTTAATAAGTGATCATCAACCTCTGTGAATTCCCTTTGTTCTAAACGCCTGAAACAAAGAGTTGTCCTGAGTCACATAAACCTCCACAGAGTGGTCTTAATGTGGCGCGGGAACATGCCGGTAGAAGAGAATTCCGAGGAAGGCTGAACGTCGACAATTGAATGGTCATTCCCAGAAATGAAGTGGCAGCCGGATCAGACTGGGAAACTTAAGCTTCCATTAGACAATGAAGATATGAGAATCTGGTAGGTCCACAATTCACGGTGTCCTTAGATCCATGAAATTCCGTGTGGAATTTTAGTCAGAAAATGAAAACTCCGGAGCCTCTGTTCAGCAGGCCCGGGTGTAGCTCCCAGAGGCACACTGGTGCTCCTCTAGAATTTGGATAAAAATCGTTGTCACGGGAATAAAGAACCTTGATCAAGCCAGGTGGGCCTTGACCAACGAAATTGCTGCGTGTGCCAGGTATACTGATAAGCACCCACCTGTGCTAGTCCATGGCGTTTCCAGCACAGGAATCTGCATCGATTGAGCCAAGACAAAGGAAAGATCAGGGTGGCAGCACCCGTGTCGAAAAGCATTTGTACTTCAAAGATGAGGCCAATGAGGTGAAATGACAAAGCCAATGCAAATAGTTTTCATCATTGGCAGAATTTCACGGAGCAATATTGCTGGGAGAGAAAAGGCACCACTTGAGGGAGACAAGCTCCACAAAACTACCTAGGGCAGGAGCCGGGTTGCCCCCAGGCACTAGGCGTGTCAGGCCTCAGCATTGTAAAGTGAGTTCACTGAAGTCCCTGAGTGAAGTTTTCTCCGCTGTCCTATGTCTACGTTCCTAAAATTTACTCTGCGGTTTCTCATGATCCTAGGTTATGAATGGCCACCATTCACCGTTCTCCTTACACTCATGCGTCTCCATCGACCTTAAAAGAAAGGGAGGACACGCAACTCCTGGCAGGTAAATTCAGCATACTTTGTCTCAACACAAAAGAGACAGCTCTGTGGTGACCCGTCTTCCACGGTAAAACATTTCCTGGCGAATAAGGAATCTTCCCATTGCAATGACAATGTGAGAGAATTGCCACCGATGGATTTGCCGCTGTGCCTACAAACATAATCTTGAGGCCATACCGTAGGGAAGCACGGAAACCCAGGCGCTTCACCCTTTACCCTAGACCAGTGAAACTCAGAGAAGCACTATTGACCTGTGAGACATGACGTTGCTGGAAGCATCAGTGTACAGAGGCAGGGGAACCTCGAAGGAGCTTCTTCCGTGTGAATAAAACGCAGGCTGAACTTCATGGCAGGTTCCAGATTCTCAGGAATTCCACGGGCTGTATTGCTCAGAGGTAGAACCCACTGCTTGGGGCACACTTGAACTGAAAAATCTTGCTGGACTCACGGCTTTCCCAAAGACCCAAGGTTCTCAAAGAGCGAGCATAAGTTTGACGGAAAAACCAACTGCCGGTGGCACCTTTTTCCCTTGAAACCGACAAGGAGCAAGATTTTCCTTAAACCATGAATCCAAGAAACATTGTGATCGTGAAGGAAAACCAGGGAGAGCAGATGTACTTCCAATAATCCTACACTTAAATGAAACCTCAAACCTAAATCCTATCCTAAAACCTACCCTAACCCTAACCCCAACCTAGGTCAAAACCTAGCCCTAGGTCTAAACCTAAAAATAGGTGTAACCATAAGCCTAGGTGTAATTCTGTAGACTCCTATCCTTAAACTGAACCCTAACCTAAGGCTCACCCTAAACCAAGCCCTAAACCTAACCGTATGTCTCCCCTAAGGCTAAGCCTAATCCTAAGCCCAAATCTGATGTGAACATGCAGCTCCCCCTAAAACTAACCTTACTCCGAACCGTCACCCTTCGCCTGAACCTAACTTAACTCTATCCATCACCTTAAATCCAAGCCTCCATATCACCGTTAATGTAATCCAATCCCTTAAAATAGACAGAGAGCAAAACTTATCCACAACTAAAACGGATGTAACACACAACCCGCAAGCCTGACCCCAACTCTTAACCTCGCACACTTTCTAACCCTCACACAAATATTAACCCCAACCCATACCTAAACAGTCAAGTTTACCATAAGCCTAAATGAGACAATAGGTTCATTCATCCTTAAGCACTAAACCCTACTCTCAGCTTCAACCTCACACTCACCCTACACTTGATCCACAACCTTACCATAACCCGAATCCTCAAGCAGCCGTAACTCTAACCTGAACTCTAACACTGTCTCTAAACATGCCCACATGCCTGTACCTATGCCCGTTTAAAGTTAACCCTAAACCGAAATCTTCTGTCCCACAATTTTGCAGCATTTTAAAGAAGTACACTGGGAAAGGTTTTTCTGCAAGGAAGAAATTGCAGGCGGAGTGGCTGAAATGAGAATATCATGCTGCACGAGCTCTTTGCCCTCAGATGTAGAAGTGTCATCAGTGGGCATCATAGAGAAACGGGACTTTAATAAGTGATCATCAACCTCTGTGAATTCCCTTTGTTCTAAACGCCTGAAATAAAGAGTTGTCCTGAGTCACATAAACCTCCACCGTGTGGTCTTAATGTGGCGCGGGAACATGCCGGTAGAAGAGAATTCTGAGGAAGGCTGAACGTCCACAATTGAATGGTCATTCCCAGAAATGAAGTGGCAGCCGGATCAGACTGGGAAACTTAAGCTTCCATTAGACAATGAAGATGTGAGAATCTGGTAGGTCCACAATTCACGGTGTCCTTAGATCCATGAAATTCCGCGTGGAATTTTAGTCAGAAAATGAAAACTCTGCAGCCTCTGTTCAGCAGGCCAGGTGTAGCTCCCAGAGGCACACTGGTGCTCCTCTAGAATTTGGATAAAAATCGTTTTCACGGGAATAAAGAACCTTGATCAAGCCAGGTGGGTCTTGACAAACAAAATTGCTGCATGTGCCCTGTATACTGACAAGCACTGACCTGTGCTAGTCCATGGCGTATTCAGCACAGGAATCTGCATCGATTGAGCCAAGACAAAGGAAAGCTAGGGAGGCAGCACCCGTGTCGAAAAGCATTTCTACTTCAAAGATGAGGCAGATGAGGTGAAAAGACAAAGCCAGAGCAAATAGTTTTAATCATCAGCAGAATTTCACAGAGCAATATTGCTGGGAGAGAAAAGGCACCACTTGAGGGAGACACGCTCCACAAAACTTCCTAGGGCAGGAGCCGGGTTGCCCCCAGGCACTAGGCGTGTCAGGCCTCAGCATTGTAAGGTGAGTTCACTGAAGTCCCTGAGTGAAGTTTTCTCCGCTGTCCTATGTCTACGTTCCTAAAATTTACTCTGCGGTTTCTCATGATTTAGGTTATGAATGGCCACCATTCACCGTTCTCCTTACACTCATGCGTCTCCATCGACCTTAAAAGAAAGGGAGGACACGCAACTGCTGGCAGGTAAATTCAGCATACTTTGTCTCAACACAAAAGAGACAGCTCTGTGGTGACCCGTCTTCCACGGTAAAACATTTCCTGGCGAATAAGGAATCTTCCCATTGCAATGACAATGTGAGAGAATTGCCACCGATGGATTTGCCGCTGTGCCTACAAACATAATCTTGAGGCCATACCGTAGTGAAGCACGGAAACCCAGGTGCTTCACCCTTTACCCTAGACCAGTGAAACTCAGAGAAGCACTATTGACCTGTGAGACATGACGTTGCTGGAAGCATCAGTGTACAGAGGCAGGGGAACCTCGAAGGAGCTTCTTCCGTGTGAATAAAACGCAGGCTGAACTTCATGGCAGGTTCCAGATTCTCAGGAATTCCACGGGCTGTATTGCTCAGAGGTAGAACCCACTGCTTGGGGCACACTTGAACTGAAAAATCTTGCTGGACTCACGGCTTTCCCAAAGACCCAAGGTTCTCAAAGAGCGAGCATAAGTTTGACGGAAAAACCAACTGCCGGTGGCCCCTTTTTCCCTTGAAACCGACAAGGAGCAAGATTTTCCTTAAACCATGAATCTCAGAAACATTGTGATCGTGAAGGAAAACCAGGGAGAGCAGATGTACTTCCAATAATCCTACACTTAAATGAAACCTCAAACCTAAATCCTATCCTAAAACCTACCCTAATCCTAACCCCAACCTAGGTCAAAACCTAGCCCTAGGTCTAAACCTAAAAAGAGGTGTAACCCTAAGCCTAGGTGTAATTCTGTAGACTCCTATCCTTAAACTGAACCCTAACCTAAGGCTCACCCTAAACCAAGCCCTAAACCTAACCGTATGTCTCCCCTAAGGCTAAGCCTAATCCTAAGCCCAAATCTGATGTGAACATGCAGCTCCCCCTAAAACTAACCTTACTCCGAACCGTCACCCTTCGCCTGAACCTAACTTAACTCTATCCATCACCTTAAATCCAAGCCTCCATATCACCGTTAATGTAATCCAATCCCTTAAAATAGACAGAGAGCAAAACTTATCCAGAACTAAAACGGATGTAACACACAACCCGCAAGCCTGACCCCAACTCTTAACCTCGCACACTTTCTAACCCTCACACAAATATTAACCCCAACCCATACCTAAACAGTCAAGTTTACCATAAGCCTAAATGAGACAATAGGTTCATTCATCCTTAAGCACTAAACCCTACTCTCAGCTTCAACCTCACACTCACCCTACACTTGATCCACAACCTTACCATAACCCGAATCCTCAAGCAGCCGTAACTCTAACCTGAACTCTAACACTGTCTCTAAACATGCCCACATGCCTGTACCTATGCCCGTTTAAAGTTAACCCTAAACCGAAATCTTCTGTCCCACTATTTTGCAGCATTTTAAAGAAGTACACTGGGAAAGGTTTTTCTGCAAGGAAGAAATTGCAGGCGGAGTGGCTGAAATGAGAATATCATGCTGCACGAGCTCTTTGCCCTCAGATGTAGAAGTGTCATCAGTGGGCATCATAGAGAAACGGGACTTTAATAAGTGATCATCAACCTCTGTGAATTCCCTTTGTTCTAAACGCCTGAAATAAAGAGTTGTCCTGAGTCACATAAACCTCCACCGTGTGGTCTTAATGTGGCGCGGGAACATGCCGGTAGAAGAGAATTCTGAGGAAGGCTGAACGTCCACAATTGAATGGTCATTCCCAGAAATGAAGTGGCAGCCGGATCAGACTGGGAAACTTAAGCTTCCATTAGACAATGAAGATGTGAGAATCTGGTAGGTCCACAATTCACGGTGTCCTTAGATCCATGAAATTCCGCGTGGAATTTTAGTCAGAAAATGAAAACTCCGCAGCCTCTGTTCAGCAGGCCAGGTGTAGCTCCCAGAGGCACACTGGTGCTCCTCTAGAATTTGGATAAAAATCGTTTTCACGGGAATAAAGAACCTTGATCAAGCCAGGTGGGTCTTGACAAACAAAATTGCTGCATGTGCCCTGTATACTGACAAGCACTGACCTGTGCTAGTGCATGGCGTATTCAGCACAGGAATCTGCATCGATAGAGCCAAGACAAAGGAAAGCTCAGGGAGGCAGCACCCGTGTCGAAAAGCATTTCTACTTCAAAGATGAGGCAGATGAGGTGAAAAGACAAAGCCAGAGCAAATAGTTTTAATCATCAGCAGAATTTCACAGAGCAATATTGCTGGGAGAGAAAATGCACCACTTGAGGGAGACACGCTCCACAAAACTACCTAGGGCAGGAGCCGGGTTGCCCCCAGGCACTAGGCTTGTCAGGCCTCAGCATTGTAAGGAGAGTTCACTGAAGTCCCCGAGTGAAGTTTTCTCCTCTGTCCTAAGTCTACGTTCCTAAAATTTACCCCGCGGTTTCTCATGATCCTGGGTTATGAACGGCCACCATTCACCGTTCTCCTTACACTCATGCGTCACCATCGACCTTAAAAGAAAGGGAGGACACGCAACTGCTGGCAGGTAAATTCAGCAAACTTTGTCTCAACACAAAAGAGACAGCTCTGTGGTGACCCGTCTTCCACGGTAAAACATTTCCTGGCGAATAAGGAATCTTCCCATCGCAATGACAATATGAGAGAATTGCCACCGATGGATTTGCCGCTGTGCCTACAAACATCATCTTGAGGCCATACCATAGTGAAGCACGGGAACCCAGGCGCTTCACCCTTTACCCTAGACCAGTGAAACTCAGAGAAGCACTATTGACCTGTGAGACATGACGTTGCTGGAAGCATCAGTGTACAGAGGCATGGGAACCTCGAAGGAGCTTCTTCCGTGTGAAAAAAACGCAGGCTGAACTTCATGGCAGGTTCCAGATTCTCAGGAATTCCACGGGCTGTATTGCTCAGAGGTAGAACCCACTGCTTGGGGCACACTTGAACTGAAAAATCTTGCTGGACTCACGGCTTTCCCAAAGACCCAAGGTTCTCAAAGAGCGAGCATAAGTTTGACGGAAAAACCAACTGCCGGTGGCGCCTTTTTGTCTTGAAACCGACAAGGAGCAAGATTTTCCTTCAACCATGAATCTCAGAAACATTTTGATCGTGAAGGAAAACCAGGGAGAGCAGATGTACTTCCAATAATCCTACACTTAAATGAAACCTCAAACCTAAATCCTATCCTAAAACCTACCCTAATCCTTAACCTAACCTAGGTCAAAACCTAGCCCTAGGTCTAAACCTAAAAAGAGGTGTAACCCTAAGCATAGGTGTAATTCTGTAGACTCCTATCCTTAAACTGAACCCTAACCTAAGGCTCACTGTAAACCAAGCCCTAACCCTAACCGTATGTCTACCCTAAGGCTGAGCCTAATCCTAACCCCAAATCTGATGTGAACATGCAACTCCCCCTACAACTAACCTTACTCCGAACCGTCACCCTTCGCCTGAACCTAACTTAACTGTATCCATTACCTTCAATCCAAGCCTCCATATCACCGTTAATGTAATCCAATCCCTTAAACTAGACAGAGAGCTAAACATATCCACAACCAAAACGGATGTAACACACAAGCCGCAAGCCTGACCCCAACTCTTAACCTCGCACACTTTCTATCCCTCACACAAATATTAACCCCAACCCATACCTAAACAGTCAAGTTTACCATAAGCCTAAATGAGACAATAGGTTCATTCATCCTTAAGCACTAAACCCTACTCTCAGCTTCAACCTCACACTAACCCTACACATGATCCACAACCTTACCATAACCTGAAGCCTCACGCAGCCGTAACTCTAACCTGAACTCTAACACTGTCTCTAAACATGCCCACATGCCTGTACCTATGCCCGTTTAAAGTTAACCCTAAACCGAAATTTCTGTCCCACTATTTTGCAGCATTTTAAAGAAGTACACTGGGAATGGTTTTTCTGCAAGGAAGAAATTGCAGGCGGCGTGGCTGAAATGAGAATATCATGCTGCAGGAGCTCTTTGCCCTCAGATGTAGAAGTGTCATCAGTGGGCATCATAGAGAAACGGGACTTTAATAAGTGATCATCAACCTCTGTGAATTCCCTTTGTTCTAGACGCCTGAAATAGAGTTGTCCTGAGTCACATAAACCTCCACCGAGTGGTCTTAATGTGGCACGGGAACATGCCGGTAGAAGAGAATTCCGAAGAAGGCTGAACGTCCACAATTGAATGGTCATTGCCAGAAATGAAGTGGCAGCCGGATCAGACTGGGAAACTTATGCTTCCATTAGACAATGAAGATGTGAGAATCTGGTACGTCCACAATTCACGGTGTCCTTAGATCCATGAAATTCCGTGTGGAATTTTAGTCAGAAAATGAAAACTCCGGAGCCTCTGTTCAGCAGGCCGGGTGTAGTTCCCAGAGGCACACTGGTGCTCCTCTAGAATTTGGATAAAAATCGTTTTCACGGGAATAAAAACTTGATCAAGCTAGGTGGGTCTTGACAAACGAAATTGCTGCATGTGCCCAGTATACTGACAAGCACCCACCTGTGCTAGTCCATGGCGTATTCAGCACAGGAATCTGCATCCATTGAGCCAAGACAAAGGAAAGCTCAGGGAGGCAGCACCCCTGTCGAAAAGCATTTGTACTTCAAAGATGAGGCCAATGAGTTGAAATGACAAAGCCAGGGCAAATAGTTTTCATCATCAGCAGAATTTCACGTAGCAATATTGCTGGGAGAGAAAAGGCACCACTTGAGGGAGACACGCTCCACAAAACTACCTAGGGCAGGAGCCGGGTTGCCCCCAGGCACTAGGCGTGTCAGGCCTCAGCATTTTAAGGAGAGTTCACTGAAGTCCCTGAGTGAAGTTTTCTCCGCTGTCCTAAGTCTACGTTCCTAAAATATACTCTGCGGTTTCTCATGATCCTGGGTTATGAACGGCCACCATTCACCGTTCTCCTTACATTCATGCGTCACCATCGACCTTAAAAGAAAGGGAGGACACGCAACTGCTGGCAGGTAAATTCAGCAAACTTTGTCTCAACACAAAAGACACAGCTCTGTGGTGACCCGTCTTCCACGGTAAAACATTTTCTGGCGAATAAGGAATCTTCCCATGGCAATGACAATATGAGAGAATTGCCATCGATGGATTTGCCGCTGTGCCTACAAACATCATCTTGAGGCCATACCGTAGTGAAGCACGGGAACCCAGGCGCTTCACCCTTTACCCTAGACCAGTGAAACTCAGAGAAGCACTATTGACCTGTGAGACATGACGTTGCTGGAAGCATCAGTGTACAGAGGCATGGGAACCTCGAAGGAGCTTTTTCGTGTGAAAAAAACGCAGGCTGAACTTCATGGCAGGTTCCAGATTCTCAGGAATTCCACGGGCTGTATTGCTCAGAGGTAGAACCCACTGCTTGGGGCACACTTGAACTGAAAAATCTTGCTGGACTCACGGCTTTCCCAAAGACCCAAGGTTCTCAAAGAGCGAGCATAAGTTTGACGGAAAAACCAACTGCCGGTGGCGCCTTTTTGTCTTAAAACCGACAAGGAGCAAGATTTTCCTTCAACCATGAATCTCAGAAACATTGTGCTCGTGAAGGAAAACCAGGGAGAGCAGATGTACTTCCAATAATCCTACACTTAAATGAAACCTCAAAACTAAATCCAATCCTAAAACCTACCTAATCCTAACCCTAACCTAGGTCAAAACCTAGCTCTAGGTCTAAACTTAAAAAGAGGTGTAACCCTAAGCCTAGGTGTAATTTTGTAGACTCCTATCCTTAAACTGAACCCTAACCTAAGGCTCACAGTAAATAAAGCCCTAACCCTAACCGTATGTCTACCCTAAGCCTGAGCCTAATCCTAACCCCAAATCTGATGTGACCATGCAGCTCCCCCTACAACTAACCTTACTCCGAACCGTCACCCTTCGCCTGAACCTAACTTAACTGTATCCATCACCTTCAATCCAAGCCTCCATATCACCGTTAATGTAATCCAATCCCTTAAACTAGACAGAGACCTAAACATATCCACAACCAAAACGGATGTAACACACAAGCCGCAAGCCTGACCCCAACTCTTAACCTCGCACACTTTCTATCCCTCACACAAATATTAACCCCAACCCATACCTAAACAGTCAAGTTTACCATAAGCCTAAATGAGACAATAGGTTCATTCATCCTTAAGCACTAAACCCTACTCTCAGCTTCAACCTCACACTCACCCAACACTTGAACCACAACCTTACCATAACCCGAATCCTCACGCAGCCGTAACTCTAACCTGAACTCTAACACTGTCTCTAAACATGCCCACATGCCTGTACCTATGCCCGTTTAAAGTTAACCCTAAACCGAAATCTTCTGTCCCACTATTTTGCAGCATTTTAAAGAAGTACACTGGGAAAGGTTTTTCTGCAAGGAAGAAATTGCAGGCGGCGTGGCTGAAATGAGAATATCATGCTGCAGGAGCTCTTTTCCCTCAGATGTAGAAGTGTCATCAGTGGGCATCATAGAGAAACGGGACTTTAATAAGTGATCATCAACCTCTGTGAATTTCCTTTGTTCTAGACGCCTGAAATAAAGAATTGTCCTGAGTCACATAAACCTCCACCGAGGGGTCTTAATGTGGCGCGGGAACATGCTGGTAGAAGAGAATTCCGAAGAATGCTGAACGTCCACAATTGAATGGTCTATGCCAGAAATGAAGTGGCAGCCGGATCAGACTGGGAAACTTAAGCTTTCATTAGACAATGAAGATGTGAGAATCTGTTACGTCCACAATTCACGGTGTCCTTAGATCCATGAAATTCCGTGTGGAATTTTAGTCAGAAAATGAAAACTCCGGAGCCTATGTTCAGCAGGCCTGGGTGTAGTTCCCAGAGGCACACTGGTGCTCCTCTTGAATTTGGATAAAAATCGTTTTCACGGGAATAAAAACCTTGATCAAGCCAGGTGGGTCTTGACAAACGAAATTGCTGCGTGTGCCCAGTATACTGACAAGCACCCACATGTGCTAGTCCATGGCGTATTCAGCACAGGAATCTGCATCAATTGAGCCAAGACAAAGGAAAGCTCAGGGAGGCAGCACCCGTTTTGAATAGCATTTGTACTTCAAAGATGAGGCAGATGAGGTGAAACCACAAAGCCATGGCAAATAGTTTTCATCATTGGCAGAATTTCACGCAGCAATATTGCTGGGAGAGAAAAGACACCACCTGAGGGAGGCAAGCCCCACAAAACTACCAAGGGCAGGAGCCGGGTTGCCCCCAGGCACTAGGCTTGTCAGGCCTCAGCATTGTAAGGAGAGTTCACTGAAGTCCCCTAGTGAAGTTTTCTCCTCTGTCCTAAGTCTACGTTCCTAAAATTTACTCCGCGGTTTCTCATGATCCTGGGTTATGAACGGCCACCATTCACCGTTCTCCTTACACTCATGCGTCACCATCGACCTTAAAAGAAAGGGAGGACACGCAACTGCTGGCAGGTAAATTCAGCAAACTTTGTCTCAACACAAAAGAGACAGCTCTGTGGTGACCCGTCTTCCACGGTAAAACATTTCCTGGCGAATAAGGAATCTTCCCATCGCAATGACAATATGAGAGAATTGCCACCGATGGATTTGCCGCTGTGCCTACAAACATCATCTTGAGGCCATACCGTAGTGAAGCACGGGAACCCAGGCGCTTCACCCTTTACCCTAGACCAGTGAAACTCAGAGAAGCACTATTGACCTGTGAGACATGACGTTGCTGGAAGCATCAGTGTACAGAGGCATGGGAACCTCGAAGGAGCTTCTTCCGTGTGAAAAAAACGCAGGCTGAACTTCATGGCAGGTTCCAGATTCTCAGGAATTCCACGGGCTGTATTGCTCAGAGGTAGAACCCACTGCTTGGGGCACACTTGAACTGAAAAATCTTGCTGGACTCACGGCTTTCCCAAAGACCCAAGGTTCTCAAAGAGCGAGCATAAGTTTGACGGAAAAACCAACTGCCGGTGGCGCCTTTTTGTCTTGAAACCGACAAGGAGCAAGATTTTCCTTCAACCATGAATCTCAGAAACATTTTGATCGTGAAGGAAAACCAGGGAGAGCAGATGTACTTCCAATAATCCTACACTTAAATGAAACCTCAAACCTAAATCCTATCCTAAAACCTACCCTAATCCTTAACCTAACCTAGGTCAAAACCTAGCCCTAGGTCTAAACCTAAAAAGAGGTGTAACCCTAAGCATAGGTGTAATTCTGTAGACTCCTATCCTTAAACTGAACCCTAACCTAAGGCTCACTGTAAACCAAGCCCTAACCCTAACCGTATGTCTACCCTAAGGCTGAGCCTAATCCTAACCCCAAATCTGATGTGAACATGCAACTCCCCCTACAACTAACCTTACTCCGAACCGTCACCCTTCGCCTGAACCTAACTTAACTGTATCCATTACCTTCAATCCAAGCCTCCATATCACCGTTAATGTAATCCAATCCCTTAAACTAGACAGAGAGCTAAACATATCCACAACCAAAACGGATGTAACACACAAGCCGCAAGCCTGACCCCAACTCTTAACCTCGCACACTTTCTATCCCTCACACAAATATTAACCCCAACCCATACCTAAACAGTCAAGTTTACCATAAGCCTAAATGAGACAATAGGTTCATTCATCCTTAAGCACTAAACCCTACTCTCAGCTTCAACCTCACACTAACCCTACACTTGATCCACAACCTTACCATAACCTGAAGCCTCACGCAGCCGTAACTCTAACCTGAACTCTAACACTGTCTCTAAACATGCCCACATGCCTGTACCTATGCCCGTTTAAAGTTAACCCTAAACCGAAATTTCTGTCCCACTATTTTGCAGCATTTTAAAGAAGTACACTGGGAATGGTTTTTCTGCAAGGAAGAAATTGCAGGCGGCGTGGCTGAAATGAGAATATCATGCTGCAGGAGCTCTTTGCCCTCAGATGTAGAAGTGTCATCAGTGGGCATCATAGAGAAACGGGACTTTAATAAGTGATCATCAACCTCTGTGAATTCCCTTTGTTCTAGACGCCTGAAATAAAGAATTGTCCTGAGTCACTTAAACCTCCACCGAGGGGTCTTAATGTGGCGCGGGAACATGCTGTTAGAAGAGAATTCCGAAGAATGCTGAACGTCCACAATTGAATGGTCTATGCCAGAAATGAAGTGGCAGCCGGATCAGACTGGGAAACTTAAGCTTTCATTAGACAATGAAGATGTGAGAATCTGTTACGTCCACAATTAACGGTGTCCTTAGATCCATGAAATTCCGTGTGGAATTTTAGTCAGAAAATGAAAACTCCGGAGCCTATGTTCAGCAGGCCTGGGTGTAGTTCCCAGAGGCACACTGGTGCTCCTCTTGAATTTGGATAAAAATCGTTTTCACGGGAATAAAGAACCTTGATCAAGCCAGGTGGGTCTTGACAAACGAAATTGCTGCGTGTGCCCAGTATACTGACAAGCACCCACATGTGCTAGTCCATGGCGTATTCAGCACAGGAATCTGCATCAATTGAGCCAAGACAAAGGAAAGCTCAGGGAGGCAGCACCCGTTTTGAATAGCATTTGTACTTCAAAGATGAGGCAGATGAGGTGAAACCACAAAGCCATGGCAAATAGTTTTCATCATTGGCAGAATTTCACGCAGCAATATTGCTGGGAGAGAAAAGACACCACCTGAGGGAGGCAAGCCCCACAAAACTACCAAGGGCAGGAGCCGGGTTGCCCCCAGGCACTAGGCTTGTCAGGCCTCAGCATTGTAAGGAGAGTTCACTGAAGTCCCCTAGTGAAGTTTTCTCCTCTGTCCTAAGTCTACGTTCCTAAAATTTACTCCGCGGTTTCTCATGATCCTGGGTTATGAACGGCCACCATTCACCGTTCTCCTTACACTCATGCGTCACCATCGACCTTAAAAGAAAGGGAGGAAACGCAACTGCTGGCAGGTAAATTCAGCAAACTTTGTCTCAACACAAAAGAGACAGCTCTGTGGTGACCCGTCTTCCACGGTAAAACATTTCCTGGCGAATAAGGAATCTTCCCATCGCAATGACAATAAGAGAGAATTGCCACCGATGGATTTGCCGCTGTGCCTACAAACATCATCTTGAGGCCATACCGTAGTGAAGCACGGGAACCCAGGCGCTTCACCCTTTACCCTAGACCAGTGAAACTCAGAGAAGCACTATTGACCTGTGAGACATGACGTTGCTGGAAGCATCAGTGTACAGAGGCATGGGAACCTCGAAGGAGCTTCTTCCGTGTGAAAAAAACGCAGGCTGAACTTCATGGCAGGTTCCAGATTCTCAGGAATTCCACGGGCTGTATTGCTCAGAGGTAGAACCCACTGCTTGGGGCACACTTGAACTGAAAAATCTTGCTGGACTCACGGCTTTCCCAAAGACCCAAGGTTCTCAAAGAGCGAGCATAAGTTTGACGGAAAAACCAACTGCCGGTGGCGCCTTTTTGTCTTGAAACCGACAAGGAGCAAGATTTTCCTTCAACCATGAATCTCAGAAACATTTTGATCGTGAAGGAAAACCAGGGAGAGCAGATGTACTTCCAATAATCCTACACTTAAATGAAACCTCAAACCTAAATCCTATCCTAAAACCTACCCTAATCCTTAACCTAACCTAGGTCAAAACCTAGCCCTAGGTCTAAACCTAAAAAGAGGTGTAACCCTAAGCATAGGTGTAATTCTGTAGACTCCTATCCTTAAACTGAACCATAACCTAAGGCTCACTGTAAACCAAGCCCTAACCCTAACCGTATGTCTACCCTAAGGCTGAGCCTAATCCTAACCCCAAATCTGATGTGAACATGCAACTCCCCCTACAACTAACCTTACTCCGAACCGTCACCCTTCGCCTGAACCTAACTTAACTGTATCCATTACCTTCAATCCAAGCCTCCATATCACCGTTAATGTAATCCAATCCCTTAAACTAGACAGAGAGCTAAACATATCCACAACCAAAACGGATGTAACACACAAGCCGCAAGCCTGACCCCAACTCTTAACCTCGCACACTTTCTATCCCTCACACAAATATTAACCCCAACCCATACCTAAACAGTCAAGTTTACCATAAGCCTAAATGAGACAATAGGTTCATTCATCCTTAAGCACTAAACCCTACTCTCAGCTTCAACCTCACACTAACCCTACACTTGATCCACAACCTTACCATAACCTGAAGCCTCACGCAGCCGTAACTCTAACCTGAACTCTAACACTGTCTCTAAACATGCCCACATGCCTGTACCTATGCCCGTTTAAAGCTAACCCTAAACCGAAATTTCTGTCCCACTATTTTGCAGCATTTTAAAGAAGTACACTGGGAATGGTTTTTCTGCAAGGAAGAAATTGCAGGCGGCGTGGCTGAAATGAGAATATCATGCTGCAGGAGCTCTTTGCCCTCAGATGTAGAAGTGTCATCAGTGGGCATCATAGAGAAACGGGACTTTAATAAGTGATCATCAACCTCTGTGAATTCCCTTTGTTCTAGACGCCTGAAATAAAGAGTTGTCCTGAGTCACATAAACCTCCACCGAGTGGTCTTAATGTGGCACGGGAACATGCCGGTAGAAGAGAATTCCGAAGAAGGCTGAACGTCCACAATTGAATGGTCATTGCCAGAAATGAAGTGGCAGCCGGATCAGACTGGGAAACTTATGCTTCCATTAGACAATGAAGATGTGAGAATCTGGTACGTCCACAATTCACGGTGTCCTTAGATCCATGAAATTCCGTGTGGAATTTTAGTCAGAAAATGAAAACTCCGGAGCCTCTGTTCAGCAGGCCGGGTGTAGTTCCCAGAGGCACACTGGTGCTCCTCTAGAATTTGGATAAAAATCGTTTTCACGGGAATAAAAACCTTGATCAAGCTAGGTGGGTCTTGACAAACGAAATTGCTGCGTGTGCCCAGTATACTGACAAGCACCCACCTGTGCTAGTCCATGGCGTATTCAGCACAGGAATCTGCATCCATTGAGCCAAGACAAAGGAAAGCTCAGGGAGGCAGCACCCCTGTCGAAAAGCATTTGTACTTCAAAGATGAGGCAGATGAGGTGAAACCACAAAGCCATGGCAAATAGTTTTCATCATTGGCAGAATTTCACGCAGCAATATTGCTGGGAGAGAAAAGACACCACCTGAGGGAGGCAAGCCCCACAAAACTACCTAGGGCAGGAGCCGGGTTGCCCCCAGGCACTAGGCGTGTCAGGCCTCAGCAATGTAAGGAGAGTTCACTGAATTCCCTGAGTGAAGTTTTCTCCGCTGTCCTACGTCTACGTTCCTAAAATTTACTCTGCGGTTTCTCATGATCCTGGGTTATGAACGGCCACCATTCACCGTTCTCCTTACACTCATGCGTCTCCATCGACCTTAAAAGCAAGGGACGACACGCAACTGCTGGCAGGTAAATTCAGCATACTTTGTCTCAACACAAAAGGGACAGCTCTGTGGTGACCCGCCTTACACGGTAAAACATTTCCTAGCGAATAAGGAATCTTCCCATCGCAATGACAAAATGAGAGAATTGCCACCGATGGATTTGCCGCTGTGCCTACAAACATCATCTTGAGCCCATACCGTAGTGAAGCACGGGAACCCAGGCGCTTCACCCTTTACCCTAGAGCAGTGAAACTCAGAGAAGCACTATTGACCTGTGAGACATGACGTTGCTGGAAGCATCAGTGTACAGAGGCAGGGGAACCTCGAAGGAGCTTCTTCCGCGTGAATAAAACGCAGGCTGAACTTCATGGCAGGTTCCAGATTCTCAGGAATTACATGGGCTGTATTGCTCAGAGGTAGAACCCACTGCTTGGGGCACACTTGAACTGAAAAATCTTGCTGGACTCACGGCTTTCCCAAAGACCCAAGGTTCTCAAAGAGCGAGCATAAGTTTGACGGAAAAACCAACTGCCGGTGGGGCCTTTTTGCCTTGAAACCAACAAGGAGCAAGATTTTCCTTAAACCATGAATCTCAGAAACATTGTGATCGTGAAGGAAAACCAGGGAGAGCAGATGTACTTCCAATAATCCTACACTTAAAGGAAACCTCAAACCTAAATCCTATCCTAAAACCTACCCTAATCCTAACCCCAACCTAGGTAAAAAGCTAGCCCTAGGTCTAAACCTAAAAAGAGGTGTAACCCTAAGCCTAGGTGTAATTCTGTAGACTCCTAACCTTAAACTGAACCGTAACCTAAGGCTCACCCTAAACCAAGCCCTAAACCTAACCGTATGTCTACCCTAAGGCTAAGCCTAATCCTAACCCCAAATCTGATGTGAACATGCAGCTCCCCCTACAACTAACCTTACTCCGAACCGTCACCCTTCGCCTGAACCTAACTTAACTCTATCCATCACCTTCAATCCAAGCCTCCATATCACCGTTAATGTAATCCAATCCCTTAAAATAGACAGAGAGCTAAACTTATCCACAACCAAAACGGACGTAACACACAAGCCGCAAGCCTGACCCCAACTCTTAACCTCGCACACTTTCTAACCCTCCCACAAATATTAACCACAACCCATACCTAAACAGTCAAGTTTACCATAAGCCTAAATGAGACAATAGGTTCATTCATCCTTAAGCACTAAACCCTACTCTCAGCTTCAACCTCACACTCACCCGACACTTGATCCAAAACATTACCATAACCAGAATCCTCACGCAGCCGTAACTCTAACCTGAACTCTAACACTGTCTCTAAACATGCCCACATGCCTGTACCTATGCCCGTTTAAAGTTAACCCTAAACCGAAATCTTCTGTCCCACTATTTTGCAGCATTTTTAAGAAGTACACTGGGAAAGGTTTTTCTGTAAGGAAGAAACGGCAGGCGGCGAGGCTGAAATGAGAATATCATGCTGCACGAGCTCTTTGCCCTCAGATGTAGAAGTGTCATCAGTGGGCATCATAGAGAAACGGGACTTTAATAAGTGATCATCAACCTCTGTGAATTCCCTTTGTTTTAGACGCCTGAAATAAAGAGTTGTCCTGAGTCACATAAACCTCCACCGAGTGGTCTTAATGTGGCGCGGGAACATGCCGGTAGAAGAGAATTCCGAAGAAGGCTGAACATCCACAATTGAATGGTCATTGCCAGAAATGAAGTGACAGCCGTATCAGACTGGGAAACTTAAGCTTCCATTAGACAATGAAGATGTGAGAATCTGGTACGTCCACAATTCACGGTGTCTTTAGATCCATGAAATTCCGTGTGGAATTTTAGTCAGAAAATGAAAACTCCGGAGCCTCTGTTCAGCAGGCCCGTGTGTAGCTCCCAGAGGCACACTGGTGCTCCTCTAGAATTTGGATAAAAATCGTTCTCACGGGAATAAAGAACCTTGATCAAGCCAGGTGGGTCTTGACAAACAAAATTGCTGCGTGTGCCCGGTATACTGACAAACACCCACCTGTGCTAGTCCATGGCGTATTCAGCACAGGAATCTGCATCGATTGAGCCAAGACAAAGGAAAGCTCAGGGTGGCAGCACCCTTGTCGAAAATCATTTGTACTTCAAAAATGAGGCCAATGAGGTGAAATGACAAAGCCAGGGCAAATAGTTTTCATCATCGGCAGAATTTCACGGAGCAATATTGCAGGGAGAGAAAAGGCACCCCTTGAGGGAGACACGCTCCACAAAACTACCTAGGGCAGGAGCCTGGTTGCCCCCAGGCACTAGGCGTGTCAGGCCTCAGCATTGTAAGGAGAGTTCACTGAAGTCCCCGAGTGATGTTTTCTCCGCTGTCCTAAGTCTATGTTCCTAAAATTTACTCTGCGGTTTCTCATGATCCTGGGATATGAACGGCCACCATTCACCGTTCTCCTTACACTCATGCGTCACCGTCGACCTTAAAAGAAAGGCAGGACACGCAACTGCTGGCAGGTAAATTCAGCAAACTTTGTCTCAACACAAAAGACACAGCTCTGTGGTGACCCGTCTTCCACGGTAAAACATTTCCTGGCGAATAAGGAATCTTCCCATCGCAATGACAATAAGAGAGAATTGCCACCGATGGATTTGCCGCTGTGCCTACAAACATCATCTTGAGGCCATACCGTAGTGAAGCACGGGAACCCAGGCGCTTCACCCTTTACCCTAGACCAGTGAAACTCAGAGAAGCACTATTGACCTGTGAGACATGACGTTGCTGGAAGCATCAGTGTACAGAGGCATGGGAACCTCGAAGGAGCTTCTTCCGTGTGAAAAAAACGCAGGCTGAACTTCATGGCAGGTTCCAGATTCTCAGGAATTTCACGGGCTGTATTGCTCAGAGGTAGAACCCACTGCTTGGGGCACACTTGAACTGAAAAATCTTGCTGGACTCACGGCTTTCCCAAAGACCCAAGGTTCTCAAAGAGCGAGCATAAGTTTGACGGAAAAACCAACTGCCAGTGGCGCCTTTTTGCCTTGAAATCGACAAGGAGCAAGATTTTTCTTAAACCATGAATCTCAGAAACATTGTGATCGTGAAGGAAAACCAGGGAGAGCAGATGTACTTCCAATAATCCTACACTTAAAGGAAACCTCAAAACTAAATCCTATCCTAAAACCTACCCTAATCCTAACCCTAACCTAGGTCAAAACCTAGCCCAAGGTCTAAACCTAAAAAGAGGTTTAACCCTAAGCCTAGGTGTAATTCTGTAGACTCCTATCCTTAAACTGAACCCTAACCTAAGGCTCACCCTAAACCAAGCCCTAACCCTAACCATATGTCTACCTTAAGGGTGAGCCTAATCCTAACCGCAAATCTGATGTGAACTTGCAGCTCACCCTACAACTAACCTTACTCCTAACCATCACCCTTCGCCTGAACCTAACTTAACTGTATCCATCACCTTCAATCCAAGCCTCCATATAACCGTTAATGTAATCCAATCCCTTAAAGTAGACAGAGAGCTAAACTTATCCACAACCAAAACGGATGTAACACACAAGCCACAAGCCTGACCCCAACTCTTAACCTCGCACACTTTCTAACCCTCACACAAATATTAACCCCAACCCATACCTAAACAGTCAAGTTTACCATAAGACTAAATGAGACAATAAGTTCATTCATCCTTAAGCACTAAACCCTACTTTTACCTTCAACCTCACACTCACCCTACATTTGATCCACAACCTTACCATAACCCGAATTTCACGCAGCCGTTACTCTAACCTGAACTCTAACACTGTCTCTAAACATGCCCACATGCCTGTTCCTATTTCCGTTTAAAGTTAACCCTAAACCGAAATATTCTGTCCCACTATTTTGCAGAATTTTAAAGAAGTACACTGGGAAAGATTTTTCTGCGAGGAATAAACTGAAGGTGGCGTGGCTGAAATGAGAATATCATGCTGCACGAGCTCTTTGCCCTCAGATGTAGAAGTGTCATCAGTGGGCATCATAGAGAAATGGGACTTTAATAAGTGATCATCAACCTCTGTGAATTCCCTTTGTTCTAGACGCCTGAAATAAAGAGTTGTCCTGAGTCACATAAACCTCCAACGAGTGGTCTTAATGTGGCGCAGGAACATGCCAGTATAAGAGAATTCCGAAGAAGGCTGAACGTCCACAATTGAATGGTCATTGCCAGAAATTTAGTGGCAGCCGGATCAGACTGGGAAACTTAAGCTTCCATTAGACAATGAAGATGTGAGAATCTGGTACGTCCACAATTCACGGTGTCCTTAGATCCATGAAAATCCGTGTGGAATTTTAGTCAGAAAATGAAAACTCCGGAGCCTCTGTTCAGCAGGCCCGGGTGTAGCTCCCAGAGGCACACTGGTGCTCCTCTAGAATTTGGATAAAAATCGTTTTCACGAGAATAAAGAACCTTGATCAAGCCAGGTGGGTCTTGACAAAAGAAATTGCTGCGTGTGCCCAGTATACTGAGAAGCACCCACCTGTGCTAGTCCATGGCTTATTCAGCACAGGAATCTGCATCCATTGAGCCAAGACAAAGGAAAGCTCAGGGAGGCAGCACCCCTGTCGAAAAGCATTTGTACTTCAAAGATGAGGCAGATGAGGTGAAACCACAAAGCCATGGCAAATAGTTTTCATCATCAGCAGAATTTCACACAGCAATATTGCTGGGAGAGAAAAGGCACCACCTGAGGGAGGCAAGCTCCACAAAACTACCTATGGTAGGAGCCGGGTTGCCCCCAGGCACTAGGCGTGTCAGGCCTCATTATTGTAAGGAGAGTTCACTGAAGTCCCTGAGTGAAGTTTTCTCCACTGTCCTACGTCTACGTTCCTAAAATTTACTCTGCGGTTTCTCATGATCCTGGGTTATGAAGTGGCCACCATTCACCGTTCTCCTTACACTCATGCGTCTCCATCGACCTTAAAAGCAAGGGAGGACACGCAACTGCTGGCAAGTAAATTCAGCAAACTTTGTCTCAACACAAAAGAGACAGCTCTGTGGTGACCCGCCTTCCACGGTAAAACATTTCCTAGCGAATAAGGAATCTTCCCATCGCAATGACAAAATGAGTTAATTGCCACCGATGGATTTGCCGCTGTGCCTACAAACATAATCTTGAGGCCATACCGTAGTGAAGCATGGGAACCCAGGCGCTTCACCCTTTACCCTAGACCAGTGAAACTCAGAGCAGCACTATTGACCTGTGAGACATGACGTTGCTGGAAGCATCAGTGTACAGAGGCAGGGGAACCTCGAAGGAGCTTCTTCCGTGTGAAAAAAACGCAGGCTGAACTTCATGGCAGGTTCCAGATTCTCAGGAATTCCACGTGCTGTATTGCTCAGAGGTAGAACCCACTGCTTGGGGCACAGTTGAACTGAAAAATCTTGCTGGACTCACGGCTTTCCCAAAGACCCAAGGTTCTCAAAGAGCGAGCATAAGTTTGACGGAAAAACCAACTGCCGGTGGCGCCTTTTTATCTTGAAACCGACAAGGAGCCAGATTTTCCTTCAACCATGAATCTCAGAAACATTGTGATCGTGAAGGAAAACCAGGGAGAGCAGATGTACTTCCAATAATCCTACACTTAAAGGAAACCTCAAACCTAAATCCTATCCTAAAACCTACCCTAATCCTAACCCTAACCTAGGTCAAAACCTAGCCCAAGGTCTAAACCTAAAAAGAGGTTTAACCCTAAGCCTAGGTGTAATTCTGTAGACTCCTATCCTTAAACTGAACCCTAACCTAAGGCTCACCCTAAACCAAGCTCTAACCCTAACCGTATGTCTGTCTACCTTAAGGCTGAGCCTAATCCTAACCCCAAATCTGATGTGAACTTGCAGCTCACCCTACAACTAACCTTACTCCTAACCGTCACCCTTCGCCTGAACCTAACTTAACTCTATCCATCACCTTTAATCCAAGCCTCCATATCACCGTTAATGTAATCCAATCCCTTAAACTAGACAGAGAGCTAAACTTATCCACAACCAAAACGGATGTAACACACAAGCCACAAGCCTGACCCCAACTCTTAACCTCGCACACTTTCTAAACCTCACACAAATATTAACCCCAACCCATACCTAAACAGTCAAGTTTACCATAAGAATAAATGAGACAATAAGTTCATTCATCCTTAAGCACTAAACCCTACTCTTACCTTCAACCTCACACTCACCCTACATTTGATCCACAACCTTACCATAACCCAAATCCTCACGCAGCCGTAACTCTAACCTGAACTCTAACACTGTCTCTAAACATGCCCACATGCCTGTACCTATTTCCGTTTAAAGTTAACCCTAAACCGAAATATTCTGTCCCACTATTTTGCAGAATTTTAAAGAAGTACACTGGGAAAGATTTTTCTGCGAGGAATAAACTGAAGGTGGCGTGGCTGAAATGAGAATATCATGCTGCACGAGCTCTTTGCCCTCAGATGTAGAAGTGTCATCAGTGGGCATCATAGAGAAATGGGACTTTAATAAGTGATCATCAACCTCTGTGAATTCCCTTTGTTCTAGACGCCTGAAATAAAGAGTTGTCCTGAGTCACATAAACCTCCAACGAGTGGTCTTAATGTGGCGCAGGAACATGCCAGTATAAGAGAATTCCGAAGAAGGCTGAACGTCCACAATTGAATGGTCATTGCCAGAAATTTAGTGGCAGCCGGATCAGACTGGGAAACTTAAGCTTCCATTAGACAATGAAGATGTGAGAATCTGGTACGTCCACAATTCACGGTGTCCTTAGATCCATGAAAATCCGTGTGGAATTTTAGTCAGAAAATGAAAACTCCGGAGCCTCTGTTCAGCAGGCCCGGGTGTAGCTCCCAGAGGCACACTGGTGCTCCTCTAGAATTTGGATAAAAATCGTTTTCACGAGAATAAAGAACCTTGATCAAGCCAGGTGGGTCTTGACAAAAGAAATTGCTGCGTGTGCCCAGTATACTGAGAAGCACCCACCTGTGCTAGTCCATGGCTTATTCAGCACAGGAATCTGCATCCATTGAGCCAAGACAAAGGAAAGCTCAGGGAGGCAGCACCCCTGTCGAAAAGCATTTGTACTTCAAAGATGAGGCAGATGAGGTGAAACCACAAAGCCATGGCAAATAGTTTTCATCATCAGCAGAATTTCACACAGCAATATTGCTGGGAGAGAAAAGGCACCACCTGAGGGAGGCAAGCTCCACAAAACTACCTATGGTAGGAGCCGGGTTGCCCCCAGGCACAAGGCGTGTCAGGCCTCATTATTGTAAGGAGAGTTCACTGAAGTCCCTGAGTGAAGTTTTCTCCACTGTCCTACGTCTACGTTCCTAAAATTTACTCTGCGGTTTCTCATGATCCTGGGTTATGAAGTGGCCACCATTCACCGTTCTCCTTACACTCATGCGTCTCCATCGACCTTAAAAGCAAGGGAGGACACGCAACTGCTGGCAAGTAAATTCAGCAAACTTTGTCTCAACACAAAAGAGACAGCTCTGTGGTGACCCGCCTTCCACGGTAAAACATTTCCTAGCGAATAAGGAATCTTCCCATCGCAATGACAAAATGAGTTAATTGCCACCGATGGATTTGCCGCTGTGCCTACAAACATAATCTTGAGGCCATACCGTAGTGAAGCATGGGAACCCAGGCGCTTCACCCTTTACCCTAGACCAGTGAAACTCAGAGCAGCACTATTGACCTGTGAGACATGACGTTGCTGGAAGCATCAGTGTACAGAGGCAGGGGAACCTCGAAGGAGCTTCTTCCGTGTGAAAAAAACGCAGGCTGAACTTCATGGCAGGTTCCAGATTCTCAGGAATTCCACGTGCTGTATTGCTCAGAGGTAGAACCCACTGCTTGGGGCACACTTGAACTGAAAAATCTTGCTGGACTCACGGCTTTCCCAAAGACCCAAGGTTCTCAAAGAGCGAGCATAAGTTTGACGGAAAAACCAACTGCCGGTGGCGCCTTTTTATCTTGAAACCGACAAGGAGCCAGATTTTCCTTCAACCATGAATCTCAGAAACATTGTGATCGTGAAGGAAAACCAGGGAGAGCAGATGTACTTCCAATAATCCTACACTTAAAGGAAACCTCAAACCTAAATCCTATCCTAAAACCTACCCTAATCCTAACCCTAACCTAGGTCAAAACCTAGCCCAAGGTCTAAACCTAAAAAGAGGTTTAACCCTAAGCCTAGGTGTAATTCTGTAGACTCCTATCCTTAAACTGAACCCTAACCTAAGGCTCACCCTAAACCAAGCTCTAACCCTAACCGTATGTCTGTCTACCTTAAGGCTGAGCCTAATCCTAACCCCAAATCTGATGTGAACTTGCAGCTCACCCTACAACTAACCTTACTCCTAACCGTCACCCTTCGCCTGAACCTAACTTAACTCTATCCATCACCTTTAATCCAAGCCTCCATATCACCGTTAATGTAATCCAATCCCTTAAACTAGACAGAGAGCTAAACTTATCCACAACCAAAACGGATGTAACACACAAGCCACAAGCCTGACCCCAACTCTTAACCTCGCACACTTTCTAAACCTCACACAAATATTAACCCCAACCCATACCTAAACAGTCAAGTTTACCATAAGAATAAATGAGACAATAAGTTCATTCATCCTTAAGCACTAAACCCTACTCTTACCTTCAACCTCACACTCACCCTACATTTGATCCACAACCTTACCATAACCCAAATCCTCACGCAGCCGTAACTCTAACCTGAACTCTAACACTGTCTCTAAACATGCCCACATGCCTGTACCTATGCCCGTTTAAAGTTAGCCCTAAACCGAAATCTTCTGTACCACTATTTTGCAGCATTTTAAAGAAGTACACTGGGAAAGATTTTTCTGCAAGGAAGAAACTGCAGGCGGCGTGGCTGAAATGAGAATATCATGCTGCACGAGCTCTTTGCCCTCAGATGTAGAAGTGTCATCAGTGGGCATCATAGAGAAACGGGACTTTAATAAGTGATCATCAACCTCTGTGAATTCCCTTTGTTCTAGACGCCTGAAATAAAGAGTTGTCCTGAGTCACATAAACCTCCACCGAGTGGTCTTAATGTGGCGCAGGAACATGCCAGTATAAGAGAATTCCGAACAAGGCTGAAAGTCCACAATTGAATGGTCATTGCCAGAAATGAAGTGGCAGCCGGATCAGACTGGGAAACTTAAGCTTGCATTAGACAATGAAAATGTGAGAATCTGGTACGTCCACAATTCACGGTGTCCTTAGATCCATGAAATTCCGTGTGGAATTTTAGTCAGAAAATGAAAACTCCGGAGGCTCTGTTCAGCAGGCCCGGGTGTAGCTCCCAGAGGCACAATGGTGCTCCTCTAGAATTTGGATAAAAATCGTTCTCACGGGAATAAAGAACCTTGATCAAGCCAGGTGGGTATTGACAAACGAAATTGCTGCTTGTGCCCAGTATACTGAGAAGCACCCACCTGTGCTAGTCCATGGCTTATTCAGCACAGGAATCTGCATCCATTGAGCCAAGACAAAGGAAAGCTCAGGGAGGCAGCACCCCTGTCGAAAAGCATTTGTACTTCAAAGATGAGGCAGATGAGGTGAAACCACAAAGCCATGGCAAATAGTTTTCATCATCAGCAGAATTTCACACAGCAATATTGCTGGGAGAGAAAAGGCACCACCTGAGGGAGACAAGCTCCACAAAACTACCTATGGTAGGAGCCCGGTTGCCCACAGGCACTAGGCGTATCAGGCCTCAGCATTGTAAGGAGAGTTCACTGAAGTCCCTGAGTGAAGTTTTCTCCACTGTCCTACGTCTACCTTCCTAAAATTTACTCTGCGGTTTCTCATGATCCTGGGTTATGAAGTGGCCACCATTCACCGTTCTCCTTACACTCATGCGTCTCCATCGACCTTAAAAGCAAGGGAGGACACACAACTGCTGGCAGGTAAATTCAGCAAACTTTGTCTCAACACAAAAGAGACAGCTCTGTGGCGACCCGCCTTCCACGGTAAAACATTTCCTGGCGAATAAGGAATCTTCCCATCGCAATGACAATATGAGAGAATTGCCACCGATGGATTTGCCGCTGTGCCTACAAACATCATCTTGAGGCCATACCGTAGTGCAGCACGGGAACCCAGGCGCTTCACCCTTTACCATAGACCAGTGAAACTCAGAGAAGCACTATTGACCTGTGAGACATGACGTTGCTGGAAGCATCAGTGTACAGAGGCATGGGAACCTCGGAGGAGCTTCTTCCGTGTGAAAAAAACGCAGGCTGAACTTCATGGCAGGTTCCAGATTCTCAGGAATTCCACGGGCTGTATTGCTCAGAGGTAGAACCCACTGCTTGGGGCACACTTGAACTGAAAAATCTTGCTGGACTCACGGCTTTCCCAAAGACCCAAGGTTCTCAAAGAGCGAGCATAAGTTTGACGGAAAAACCAACTGCCAGTGGCGCCTTTTTGCCTTGAAATCGACAAGGAGCAAGATTTTCCTTAAACCATGAATCTCAGAACCATTGTGATCGTGAAGGAAAACCAGGAAGAGCAGATGTACTTCCAATAATCCTACAATTAAAGGAAACCTCAAACCTAAATCCTATCCTAAAACCTACCCTAATCCTAACCCTAACCTAGGTCAAAACCTAGCCCAAGGTCTAAACCTAAAAAGAGGTTTAACCCTAAGCCTAGGTGTAATTCTGTAGACTCCTATCCTTAAACTGAACCCTAACCTAAGGCTCACCCTAAACCAAGCCCTAACCCTAACCATATGTCTACCTTAAGGGTGAGCCTAATCCTAACCGCAAATCTGATGTGAACTTGCAGCTCACCCTACAACTAACCTTACTCCTAACCATCACCCTTCGCCTGAACCTAACTTAACTGTATCCATCACCTTCAATCCAAGCCTCCATATCACCGTTAATGTAATCCAATCCCTTAAACTAGACAGAGAGCTAAACTTATCCACAACCAAAACGGATGTAACACACAAGCCGCAAGCCTGACCCCAACTCTTAACCTCGCACACTTTCTAACCCTCACACAAATATTAACCCCAACCCATACCTAAACAGTCAAGTTTACCATAAGACTAAATGAGACCATAAGTTCATTCATCCTTAAGCACTAAACCCTACTTTTACCTTCAACCTCACACTCACCCTACATTTGATCCACAACCTTACCATAACCCGAATTTCACGAAGCCGTTACTCTAACCTGAACTCTAACACTGTCTCTAAACATGCCCACATGCCTGTACCTATTTCCATTTAAAGTTAACCCTAAACCGAAATCTTCTCTCCCACTATTTTGCAGCATTTTAAAGAAGTACACTGGGAAAGATTTTTCTGCGAGGAAGAAACTGAAGGCGGCGTGGCTGAAATGAGAATATCATGCTGCACGAGCTCTTTGCCCTCAGATGTAGAAGTGTCATCAGTGGGCATCATAGAGAAACGGGACTTTAATAAGTGATCATCAACCTCTGTGAATTCCCTTTGTTCTAGACGCCTGAAATAAAGAGTTGTCCTGAGTCACATAAACCTCCACCGAGTGGTCTTAATGTGGCGCAGGAACATGCCAGTATAAGAGAATTCCGAAGAAGGCTGAACGTCCACAATTGAATGGTCATTGCCAGAAATTTAGTGGCAGCCGGATCAGACTGGGAAACTTAAGCTTCCATTAGACAATGAAGATGTGAGAATCTGGTACGTCCACAATTCACGGTGTCCTTAGATCCATGAAAATCCGTGTGGAATTTTAGTCAGAAAATGAAAACTCCGGAGCCTCTGTTCAGCAGGCCCGGGTGTAGCTCCCAGAGGCACAATGGTGCTCCTCTAGAATTTGGATAAAAATCGTTCTCACGGGAATAAAGAACCTTGATCAAGCCAGGTAGGTCTTGACAAACGAAATTTCTGCGTGTGCCCAGTATACTGAGAAGCACCCACCTGTGCTAGTCCATGGCGTATTCAGCACAGGAATCTGCATCCATTGAGCCAAGACAAAGGAAAGCTCAGGGAGGCAGCACCCCTGTCGAAAAGCATTTGTACTTCAAAGATGAGGCAGATGAGGTGAAACCACAAAGCCATGGCAAATAGTTTTCATCATCAGCAGAATTTCACACAGCAATATTGCTGGGAGAGAAAAGGCACCACCTGAGGGAGGCAAGCTCCACAAAACTACCTATGGTAGGAGCCGGGTTGCCCCCAGGCACTAGGCGTGTCAGACCTCAGCATTGTAAGGAGAGTTCACTGAAGTCCCTGAGTGAAGTTTTCTCCGCTGTCCTACGTCTACGTTCCTAAAATTTACTCTGCGGTTTCTCATGATCCTGGGTTATGAACGGCCACCATTCACCGTTCTCCTTACACGCATGCGTCTCCATCGACCTTAAAAGCAAGGGAGGACACGCAACTGCTGGCAAGTAAATTCAGCAAACTTTGTCTCAACACAAAAGAGACAGCTCTGTGGTGACCCGCCTTCCACGGTAAAACATTTCCTAGCGAATAAGGAATCTTCCCATCGTAATGACAAAATGAGAGAATTGCCACCGATGGATTTGCCGCTGTGCCTACAAACATCATCTTGAGGCCATACCGTAGTGAAGCACGGAAACCCAGGCGCTTCACCCTTTACCCTAGACCAGTGAAACTCAGAGCAGCACTATTGACCTGTGAGACATGACGTTGCTGGAAGCATCAGTGTACAGAGGCAGGGGAACCTCGAAGGAGCTTCTTCCGTGTGAAAAAAACGCAGGCTGAACTTCATGGCAGGTTCCAGATTCTCAGGAATTCCACGTGCTGTATTGCTCAGAGGTAGAACCCACTGCTTGGGGCACAGTTGAACTGAAAAATCTTGCTGGACTCACGGCTTTCCCAAAGACCCAAGGTTCTCAAAGAGCGAGCATAAGTTTGACGGAAAAACCAACTGCCGGTGGCGCCTTTTTATCTTGAAACCGACAAGGAGCCAGATTTTCCTTCAACCATGAATCTCAGAAACATTGTGATCGTGAAGGAAAACCAGGGAGAGCAGATGTACTTCCAATAATCCTACAATTAAAGGAAACCTCAAACCTAAATCCTATCCTAAAACCTACCCTAATCCTAACCCTAACCTAGGTCAAAACCTAGCCCAAGGTCTAAACCTAAAAAGAGGTTTAACCCTAAGCCTAGGTGTAATTCTGTAGACTCCTATCCTTAAACTGAACCCTAACCTAAGGCTCACCCTAAACCAAGCTCTAACCCTAACCGTATGTCTACCTTAAGGCTGAGCCTAATCCTAACCCCAAATCTGAGGTGAACTTGCAGCTCACCCTACAACTAACCTTACTCCTAACCGTCACCCTTCGCCTGAACCTAACTTAACTCTATCCATCACCTTCAATCCAAGCCTCCATATCACCGTTAATGTAATCCAATCCCTTAAACTAGACAGAGAGCTAAACTTATCCACAACCAAAACGGATGTAACACACAAGCCACAAGCCTGACCCCAACTCTTAACCTCGCACACTTTCTAAACCTCACACAAATATTAACCCCAACCCATACCTAAACAGTCAAGTTTACCATAAGAATAAATGAGACAATAAGTTCATTCATCCTTAAGCACTAAACCCTACTCTTACCTTCAACCTCACACTCACCCTACATTTGATCCACAACCTTACCATAACCCAAATCCTCACGCAGCCGTAACTCTAACCTGAACTCTAACACTGTCTCTAAACATGCCCACATGCCTGTACCTATGCCCGTTTAAAGTTAGCCCTAAACCGAAATCTTCTGTACCACTATTTTGCAGCATTTTAAAGAAGTACACTGGGAAAGATTTTTCTGCAAGGAAGAAACTGCAGGCGGCGTGGCTGAAATGAGAATATCATGCTGCACGAGCTCTTTGCCCTCAGATGTAGAAGTGTCATCAGTGGGCATCATAGAGAAACGGGACTTTAATAAGTGATCATCAACCTCTGTGAATTCCCTTTGTTCTAGACGCCTGAAATAAAGAGTTGTCCTGAGTCACATAAACCTCCACCGAGTGGTCTTAATGTGGCGCAGGAACATGCCAGTATAAGAGAATTCCGAACAAGGCTGAAAGTCCACAATTGAATGGTCATTGCCAGAAATGAAGTGGCAGCCGGATCAGACTGGGAAACTTAAGCTTGCATTAGACAATGAAAATGTGAGAATCTGGTACGTCCACAATTCACAGTGTCCTTAGATCCATGAAATTCCGTGTGGAATTTTAGTCAGAAAATGAAAACTCCGGAGCCTCTGTTCAGCAGGCCCGGGTGTAGCTCCCAGAGGCACAATGGTGCTCCTCTAGAATTTGGATAAAAATCGTTCTCACGGGAATAAAGAACCTTGATCAAGCCAGGTGGGTATTGACAAACGAAATTGCTGCTTGTGCCCAGTATACTGAGAAGCACCCACCTGTGCAAGTCCATGGCTTATTCAGCACAGGAATCTGCATCCATTGAGCCAAGACAAAGGAAAGCTCAGGGAGGCAGCACCCCTGTCGAAAAGCATTTGTACTTCAAAGATGAGGCAGATGAGGTGAAACCACAAAGCCATGGCAAATAGTTTTCATCATCAGCAGAATTTCACACAGCAATATTGCTGGGAGAGAAAAGGCACCACCTGAGGGAGGCAAGCTCCACAAAACTACCTATGGTAGGAGCCGGGTTGCCCCCAGGCACTAGGCGTATCAGGCCTCAGCATTGTAAGGAGAGTTCACTGAAGTCCCTGAGTGAAGTTTTCTCTACTGTCCTACGTCTACGTTCCTAAAATTTACTCTGCGGTTTCTCATGATCCTGGGTTATGAAGTGGCCACCATTCACCGTTCTCCTTACACTCATGCGTCTCCATCGACCTTAAAAGCAAGGGAGGACACACAACTGCTGGCAGGTAAATTCAGCAAACTTTGTCTCAACACAAAAGAGACAGCTCTGTGGCGACCCGCCTTCCACGGTAAAACATTTCCTGGCGAATAAGGAATCTTCCCATCGCAATGACAATATGAGAGAATTGCCACCGATGGATTTGCCGCTGTGCCTACAAACATCATCTTGAGGCCATACCGTAGTGAAGCACGGGAACCCAGGCGCTTCACCCTTTACCATAGACCAGTGAAACTCAGAGAAGCACTATTGACCTGTGAGACATGACGTTGCTGGAAGCATCAGTGTACAGAGGCATGGGAACCTCGAAGGAGCTTCTTCCGTGTGAAAAAAACGCAGGCTGAACTTCATGGCAGGTTCCAGATTCTCAGGAATTCCACGGGCTGTATTGCTCAGAGGTAGAACCAACTGCTTGGGGCACACTTGAACTGAAAAATCTTGCTGGACTCACGGCTTTCCCAAAGACCCAAGGTTCTCAAAGAGCGAGCATAAGTTTGACGGAAAAACCAACTGCCAGTGGCGCCTTTTTGCCTTGAAATCGACAAGGAGCAAGATTTTCCTTAAACCATGAATCTCAGAACTATTGTGATCGTGAAGGAAAACCAGGGAGAGCAGATGTACTTCCAATAATCCTACAATTAAAGGAAACCTCAAACCTAAATCCTATCCTAAAACCTACCCTAATCCTAACCCTAACCTAGGTCAAAACCTAGCCCAAGGTCTAAACCTAAAAAGAGGTTTAACCCTAAGCCTAGGTGTAATTCTGTAGACTCCTATCCTTAAACTGAACCCTAACCTAAGGCTCACCCTAAACCAAGCCCTAACCCTAACCATATGTCTACCTTAAGGGTGAGCCTAATCCTAACCGCAAATCTGATGTGAACTTGCAGCTCAACCTACAACTAACCTTACTCCTAACCATCACCCTTCGCCTGAACCTAACTTAACTGTATCCATCACCTTCAATCCAAGCCTCCATATCACCGTTAATGTAATCCAATCCCTTAAACTAGACAGAGAGCTAAACTTATCCACAACCAAAACGGATGTAACACACAAGCCGCAAGCCTGACCCCAACTCTTAACCTCGCACACTTTCTAACCCTCACACAAATATTAACCCCAACCCATACCTAAACAGTCAAGTTTACCATAAGACTAAATGAGACCATAAGTTCATTCATCCTTAAGCACTAAACCCTACTTTTACCTTCAACCTCACACTCACCCTACATTTGATCCACAACCTTACCATAACCCGAATTTCACGCAGCCGTTACTCTAACCTGAACTCTAACACTGTCTCTAAACATGCCCACATGCCTGTACCTATTTCCATTTAAAGTTAACCCTAAACCGAAATCGTCTCTCCCACTATTTTGCAGCATTTTAAAGAAGTACACTGGGAAAGATTTTTCTGCAAGGAAGAAACTGAAGGCGGCGTGGCTGAAATGAGAATATCATGCTGCACGAGCTCTTTGCCCTCAGATGTAGAAGTTTCATCAGTGGGCATCATAGAGAAACGGGACTTTAATAAGTGATCATCAAACTCTGTGAATTCCCTTTGTTCTAGACGCCTGAAATAAAGAGTTGTCCTGAGTCACATAAACCTCCACCGAGTGGTCTTAATGTGGCGCAGGAACATGCCAGTATAAGAGAATTCCGAAGAAGGCTGAACGTCCACAATTGAATGGTCATTGCCAGAAATTTAGTGGCAGCCGGATCAGACTGGGAAACTTAAGCTTCCATTAGACAATGAAGATGTGAGAATCTGGTACGTCCACAATTCACGGTGTCCTTAGATCCATGAAAATCCGTGTGGAATTTTAGTCAGAAAATGAAAACTCCGGAGCCTCTGTTCAGCAGGCCGGGTGTAGCTCCCAGAAGCACAATGGTGCTCCTCTAGAATTTGGATAAAAATCGTTCTCACGGGAATAAAGAACCTTGATCAAGCCAGGTGGGTCTTGACAAACGAAATTTCTGCGTGTGCCCAGTATACTGAGAAGCACCCACCTGTGCTAGTCCATGGCGTATTCAGCACAGGAATCTGCATCCATTGAGCCAAGACAAAGGAAAGCTCAGGGAGGCAGCACCCCTGTCGAAAAGCATTTGTACTTCAAAGATGAGGCAGATGAGGTGAAACCACAAAGCCATGGCAAATAGTTTTCATCATCAGCAGAATTTCACACAGCAATATTGCTGGGAGAGAAAAGGCACCACCTGAGGGAGGCAAGCTCCACAAAACTACCTATGGTAGGAGCCGGGTTGCCCCCAGGCACTAGGCGTGTCAGACCTCAGCATTGTAAGGAGAGTTCACTGAAGTCCCTGAGTGAAGTTTTCTCCGCTGTCCTACGTCTACGTTCCTAAAATTTACTCTGCGGTTTCTCATGATCCTGGGTTATGAACGGCCACCATTCACCGTTCTCCTTACACGCATGCGTCTCCATCGACCTTAAAAGCAAGGGAGGACACGCAACTGCTGGCAAGTAAATTCAGCAAACTTTGTCTCAACACAAAAGAGACAGCTCTGTGGTGACCCGCCTTCCACGGTAAAACATTTCCTAGCGAATAAGGAATCTTCCCATCGTAATGACAAAATGAGAGAATTGCCACCGATGGATTTGCCGCTGTGCCTACAAACATCATCTTGAGGCCATACCGTAGTGAAGCACGGAAACCCAGGCGCTTCACCCTTTACCCTAGACCAGTGAAACTCAGAGCAGCACTATTGACCTGTGAGACATGACGTTGCTGGAAGCATCAGTGTACAGAGGCAGGGGAACCTCGAAGGAGCTTCTTCCGTGTGAAAAAAACGCAGGCTGAACTTCATGGCAGGTTCCAGATTCTCAGGAATTCCACGTGCTGTATTGCTCAGAGGTAGACCCCACTGCTTGGGGCACAGTTGAACTGAAAAATCTTGCTGGACTCACGGCTTTCCCAAAGACCCAAGGTTCTCAAAGAGCGAGCATAAGTTTGACGGAAAAACCAACTGCCGGTGGCGCCTTTTTATCTTGAAACCGACAAGGAGCCAGATTTTCCTTCAACCATGAATCTCAGAAACATTGTGATCGTGAAGGAAAACCAGGGAGAGCAGATGTACTTCCAATAATCCTACAATTAAAGGAAACCTCAAACCTAAATCCTATCCTAAAACCTACCCTAATCCTAACCCTAACCTAGGTCAAAACCTAGCCCAAGGTCTAAACCTAAAAAGAGGTTTAACCCTAAGCCTAGGTGTAATTCTGTAGACTCCTATCCTTAAACTGAACCCTAACCTAAGGCTCACCCTAAACCAAGCTCTAACCCTAACCGTATGTCTACCTTAAGGCTGAGCCTAATCCTAACCCCAAATCTGAGGTGAACTTGCAGCTCACCCTACAACTAACCTTACTCCTAACCGTCACCCTTCGCCTGAACCTAACTTAACTCTATCCATCACCTTCAATCCAAGCCTCCATATCACCGTTAATGTAATCCAATCCCTTAAACTAGACAGAGAGCTAAACTTATCCACAACCAAAACGGATGTAACACACAAGCCACAAGCCTGACCCCAACTCTTAACCTCGCACACTTTCTAAACCTCACACAAATATTAACCCCAACCCATACCTAAACAGTCAAGTTTACCATAAGAATAAATGAGACAATAAGTTCATTCATCCTTAAGCACTAAACCCTACTCTTACCTTCAACCTCACACTCACCCTACATTTGATCCACAACCTTACCATAACCCAAATCCTCACGCAGCCGTAACTCTAACCTGAACTCTAACACTGTCTCTAAACATGCCCACATGCCTGTACCTATGCCCGTTTAAAGTTAGCCCTAAACCGAAATCTTCTGTACCACTATTTTGCAGCATTTTAAAGAAGTACACTGGGAAAGATTTTTCTGCAAGGAAGAAACTGCAGGCGGCGTGGCTGAAATGAGAATATCATGCTGCACGAGCTCTTTGCCCTCAGATGTAGAAGTGTCATCAGTGGGCATCATAGAGAAACGGGACTTTAATAAGTGATCATCAACCTCTGTGAATTCCCTTTGTTCTAGACGCCTGAAATAAAGAGTTGTCCTGAGTCACATAAACCTCCACCGAGTGGTCTTAATGTGGCGCAGGAACATGCCAGTATAAGAGAATTCCGAACAAGGCTGAAAGTCCACAATTGAATGGTCATTGCCAGAAATGAAGTGGCAGCCGGATCAGACTGGGAAACTTAAGCTTGCATTAGACAATGAAAATGTGAGAATCTGGTACGTCCACAATTCACGGTGTCCTTAGATCCATGAAATTCCGTGTGGAATTTTAGTCAGAAAATGAAAACTCCGGAGCCTCTGTTCAGCAGGCCCGGGTGTAGCTCCCAGAGGCACAATGGTGCTCCTCTAGAATTTGGATAAAAATCGTTCTCACGGGAATAAAGAACCTTGATCAAGCCAGGTGGGTATTGACAAACGAAATTGCTGCTTGTGCCCAGTATACTGAGAAGCACCCACCTGTGCAAGTCCATTCCTTATTCAGCACAGGAATCTGCATCCATTGAGCCAAGACAAAGGAAAGCTCAGGGAGGCAGCACCCCTGTCGAAAAGCATTTGTACTTCAAAGATGAGGCAGATGAGGTGAAACCACAAAGCCATGGCAAATAGTTTTCATCATCAGCAGAATTTCACACAGCAATATTGCTGGGAGAGAAAAGGCACCACCTGAGGGAGGCAAGCTCCACAAAACTATCTATGGTAGGAGCCGGGTTGCCCCCAGGCACTAGGCGTATCAGGCCTCAGCATTGTAAGGAGAGTTCACTGAAGTCCCTGAGTGAAGTTTTCTCTACTGTCCTACGTCTACGTTCCTAAAATTTACTCTGCGGTTTCTCATGATCCTGGGTTATGAAGTGGCCACCATTCACCGTTCTCCTTACACTCATGCGTCTCCATCGACCTTAAAAGCAAGGGAGGACACACAACTGCTGGCAGGTAAATTCAGCAAACTTTGTCTCAACACAAAAGAGACAGCTCTGTGGCGACCCGCCTTCCACGGTAAAACATTTCCTGGCGAATAAGGAATCTTCCCATCGCAATGACAATATGAGAGAATTGCCACCGATGGATTTGCCGCTGTGCCTACAAACATCATCTTGAGGCCATACCGTAGTGAAGCACGGGAACCCAGGCGCTTCACCCTTTACCATAGACCAGTGAAACTCAGAGAAGCACTATTGACCTGTGAGACATGACGTTGCTGGAAGCATCAGTGTACAGAGGCATGGGAACCTCGAAGGAGCTTCTTCCGTGTGAAAAAAACGCAGGCTGAACTTCATGGCAGGTTCCAGATTCTCAGGAATTCCACGGGCTGTATTGCTCAGAGGTAGAACCAACTGCTTGGGGCACACTTGAACTGAAAAATCTTGCTGGACTCACGGCTTTCCCAAAGACCCAAGGTTCTCAAAGAGCGAGCATAAGTTTGACGGAAAAACCAACTGCCAGTGGCGCCTTTTTGCCTTGAAATCGACAAGGAGCAAGATTTTCCTTAAACCATGAATCTCAGAACTATTGTGATCGTGAAGGAAAACCAGGGAGAGCAGATGTACTTCCAATAATCCTACAATTAAAGGAAACCTCAAACCTAAATCCTATCCTAAAACCTACCCTAATCCTAACCCTAACCTAGGTCAAAACCTAGCCCAAGGTCTAAACCTAAAAAGAGGTTTAACCCTAAGCCTAGGTGTAATTCTGTAGACTCCTATCCTTAAACTGAACCCTAACCTAAGGCTCACCCTAAACCAAGCCCTAACCCTAACCATATGTCTACCTTAAGGGTGAGCCTAATCCTAACCGCAAATCTGATGTGAACTTGCAGCTCAACCTACAACTAACCTTACTCCTAACCATCACCCTTCGCCTGAACCTAACTTAACTGTATCCATCACCTTCAATCCAAGCCTCCATATCACCGTTAATGTAATCCAATCCCTTAAACTAGACAGAGAGCTAAACTTATCCACAACCAAAACGGATGTAACACACAAGCCGCAAGCCTGACCCCAACTCTTAACCTCGCACACTTTCTAACCCTCACACAAATATTAACCCCAACCCATACCTAAACAGTCAAGTTTACCATAAGACTAAATGAGACCATAAGTTCATTCATCCTTAAGCACTAAACCCTACTTTTACCTTCAACCTCACACTCACCCTACATTTGATCCACAACCTTACCATAACCCGAATTTCACGCAGCCGTTACTCTAACCTGAACTCTAACACTGTCTCTAAACATGCCCACATGCCTGTACCTATTTCCATTTAAAGTTAACCCTAAACCGAAATCGTCTCTCCCACTATTTTGCAGCATTTTAAAGAAGTACACTGGGAAAGATTTTTCTGCAAGGAAGAAACTGAAGGCGGCGTGGCTGAAATGAGAATATCATGCTGCACGAGCTCTTTGCCCTCAGATGTAGAAGTTTCATCAGTGGGCATCATAGAGAAACGGGACTTTAATAAGTGATCATCAAACTCTGTGAATTCCCTTTGTTCTAGACGCCTGAAATAAAGAGTTGTCCTGAGTCACATAAACCTCCACCGAGTGGTCTTAATGTGGCGCAGGAACATGCCAGTATAAGAGAATTCCGAAGAAGGCTGAACGTCCACAATTGAATGGTCATTGCCAGAAATTTAGTGGCAGCCGGATCAGACTGGGAAACTTAAGCTTCCATTAGACAATGAAGATGTGAGAATCTGGTACGTCCACAATTCACGGTGTCCTTAGATCCATGAAAATCCGTGTGGAATTTTAGTCAGAAAATGAAAACTCCGGAGCCTCTGTTCAGCAGGCCGGGTGTAGCTCCCAGAAGCACAATGGTGCTCCTCTAGAATTTGGATAAAAATCGTTCTCACGGGAATAAAGAACCTTGATCAAGCCAGGTGGGTCTTGACAAACGAAATTTCTGCGTGTGCCCAGTATACTGAGAAGCACCCACCTGTGCTAGTCCATGGCGTATTCAGCACAGGAATCTGCATCCATTGAGCCAAGACAAAGGAAAGCTCAGGGAGGCAGCACCCCTGTCGAAAAGCATTTGTACTTCAAAGATGAGGCAGATGAGGTGAAACCACAAAGCCATGGCAAATAGTTTTCATCATCAGCAGAATTTCACACAGCAATATTGCTGGGAGAGAAAAGGCACCACCTGAGGGAGGCAAGCTCCACAAAACTACCTATGGTAGGAGCCGGGTTGCCCCCAGGCACTAGGCGTATCAGGCCTCAGCATTGTAAGGAGAGTTCACTGAAGTCCCTGAGTGAAGTTTTCTCTACTGTCCTACGTCTACGTTCCTAAAATTTACTCTGCGGTTTCTCATGATCCTGGGTTATGAAGTGGCCACCATTCACCGTTCTCCTTACACTCATGCGTCTCCATCGACCTTAAAAGCAAGGGAGGACACACAACTGCTGGCAGGTAAATTCAGCAAACTTTGTCTCAACACAAAAGAGACAGCTCTGTGGCGACCCGCCTTCCACGGTAAAACATTTCCTGGCGAATAAGGAATCTTCCCATCGCAATGACAATATGAGAGAATTGCCACCGATGGATTTGCCGCTGTGCCTACAAACATCATCTTGAGGCCATACCGTAGTGAAGCACGGGAACCCAGGCGCTTCACCCTTTACCATAGACCAGTGAAACTCAGAGAAGCACTATTGACCTGTGAGACATGACGTTGCTGGAAGCATCAGTGTACAGAGGCATGGGAACCTCGAAGGAGCTTCTTCCGTGTGAAAAAAACGCAGGCTGAACTTCATGGCAGGTTCCAGATTCTCAGGAATTCCACGGGCTGTATTGCTCAGAGGTAGAACCAACTGCTTGGGGCACACTTGAACTGAAAAATCTTGCTGGACTCACGGCTTTCCCAAAGACCCAAGGTTCTCAAAGAGCGAGCATAAGTTTGACGGAAAAACCAACTGCCAGTGGCGCCTTTTTGCCTTGAAATCGACAAGGAGCAAGATTTTCCTTAAACCATGAATCTCAGAACTATTGTGATCGTGAAGGAAAACCAGGGAGAGCAGATGTACTTCCAATAATCCTACAATTAAAGGAAACCTCAAACCTAAATCCTATCCTAAAACCTACCCTAATCCTAACCCTAACCTAGGTCAAAACCTAGCCCAAGGTCTAAACCTAAAAAGAGGTTTAACCCTAAGCCTAGGTGTAATTCTGTAGACTCCTATCCTTAAACTGAACCCTAACCTAAGGCTCACCCTAAACCAAGCCCTAACCCTAACCATATGTCTACCTTAAGGGTGAGCCTAATCCTAACCGCAAATCTGATGTGAACTTGCAGCTCAACCTACAACTAACCTTACTCCTAACCATCACCCTTCGCCTGAACCTAACTTAACTGTATCCATCACCTTCAATCCAAGCCTCCATATCACCGTTAATGTAATCCAATCCCTTAAACTAGACAGAGAGCTAAACTTATCCACAACCAAAACGGATGTAACACACAAGCCGCAAGCCTGACCCCAACTCTTAACCTCGCACACTTTCTAACCCTCACACAAATATTAACCCCAACCCATACCTAAACAGTCAAGTTTACCATAAGACTAAATGAGACCATAAGTTCATTCATCCTTAAGCACTAAACCCTACTTTTACCTTCAACCTCACACTCACCCTACATTTGATCCACAACCTTACCATAACCCGAATTTCACGCAGCCGTTACTCTAACCTGAACTCTAACACTGTCTCTAAACATGCCCACATGCCTGTACCTATTTCCATTTAAAGTTAACCCTAAACCGAAATCGTCTCTCCCACTATTTTGCAGCATTTTAAAGAAGTACACTGGGAAAGATTTTTCTGCAAGGAAGAAACTGAAGGCGGCGTGGCTGAAATGAGAATATCATGCTGCACGAGCTCTTTGCCCTCAGATGTAGAAGTTTCATCAGTGGGCATCATAGAGAAACGGGACTTTAATAAGTGATCATCAAACTCTGTGAATTCCCTTTGTTCTAGACGCCTGAAATAAAGAGTTGTCCTGAGTCACATAAACCTCCACCGAGTGGTCTTAATGTGGCGCAGGAACATGCCAGTATAAGAGAATTCCGAAGAAGGCTGAACGTCCACAATTGAATGGTCATTGCCAGAAATTTAGTGGCAGCCGGATCAGACTGGGAAACTTAAGCTTCCATTAGACAATGAAGATGTGAGAATCTGGTACGTCCACAATTCACGGTGTCCTTAGATCCATGAAAATCCGTGTGGAATTTTAGTCAGAAAATGAAAACTCCGGAGCCTCTGTTCAGCAGGCCGGGTGTAGCTCCCAGAAGCACAATGGTGCTCCTCTAGAATTTGGATAAAAATCGTTCTCACGGGAATAAAGAACCTTGATCAAGCCAGGTGGGTCTTGACAAACGAAATTTCTGCGTGTGCCCAGTATACTGAGAAGCACCCACCTGTGCTAGTCCATGGCGTATTCAGCACAGGAATCTGCATCCATTGAGCCAAGACAAAGGAAAGCTCAGGGAGGCAGCACCCCTGTCGAAAAGCATTTGTACTTCAAAGATGAGGCAGATGAGGTGAAACCACAAAGCCATGGCAAATAGTTTTCATCATCAGCAGAATTTCACACAGCAATATTGCTGGGAGAGAAAAGGCACCACCTGAGGGAGGCAAGCTCCACAAAACTACCTATGGTAGGAGCCGGGTTGCCCCCAGGCACTAGGCGTGTCAGACCTCAGCATTGTAAGGAGAGTTCACTGAAGTCCCTGAGTGAAGTTTTCTCCACTGTCCTACGTCTACGTTCCTAAAATTTACTCTGCGGTTTCTCATGATCCTGGGTTATGAACGGCCACCATTCACCGTTCTCCTTACACGCATGCGTCTCCATCGACCTTAAAAGCAAGGGAGGACACGCAACTGCTGGCAAGTAAATTCAGCAAACTTTGTCTCAACACAAAAGAGACAGCTCTGTGGTGACCCGCCTTCCACGGTAAAACATTTCCTAGCGAATAAGGAATCTTCCCATCGCAATGACAAAATGAGAGAATTGCCACCGATGGATTTGCCGCTGTGCCTACAAACATCATCTTGAGGCCATACCGTAGTGAAGCACGGAAACCCAGGCGCTTCACCCTTTACCCTAGACCAGTGAAACTCAGAGCAGCACTATTGACCTGTGAGACATGACGTTGCTGGAAGCATCAGTGTACAGAGGCAGGGGAACCTCGAAGGAGCTTCTTCCGTGTGAAAAAAACGCAGGCTGAACTTCATGGCAGGTTCCAGATTCTCAGGAATTCCACGGGCTGTATTGCTCAGAGGTAGAACCCACTGCTTGGGGCACACTTGAACTGAAAAATCTTGCTGGACTCACGGCTTTCCCAAAGACCCAAGGTTCTCAAAGAGCGAGCATAAGTTTGACGGAAAAACCAACTGCCGGTGGCGCCTTTTTATCTTGAAACCGACAAGGAGCCAGATTTTCCTTCAACCATGAATCTCAGAAACATTGTGATCGTGAAGGAAAACCAGGGAGAGCAGATGTACTTCCAATAATCCTACACTTAAAGGAAACCTCAAACCTAAATCCTATCCTAAAACCTACCCTAATCCTAACCCTAACCTAGGTCAAAACCTAGCCCAAGGTCTAAACCTAAAAAGAGGTTTAACCCTAAGCCTAGGTGTAATTCTGTAGACTCCTATCCTTAAACTGAACCCTAACCTAAGGCTCACCCTAAACCAAGCTCTAACCCTAACCGTATGTCTACCTTAAGGCTGAGCCTAATCCTAACCCCAAATCTGATGTGAACTTGCAGCTCACCCTACAACTAACCTTACTCCTAACCGTCACCCTTCGCCTGAACCTAACTTAACTCTATCCATCACCTTCAATCCAAGCCTCCATATCACCGTTAATGTAATCCAATCCCTTAAACTAGACAGAGAGCTAAACTTATCCACAACCAAAACGGATGTAACACACAAGCCACAAGCCTGACCCCAACTCTTAACCTCGCACACTTTCTAAACCTCACACAAATATTAACCCCAACCCATACCTAAACAGTCAAGTTTACCATAAGAATAAATGAGACAATAAGTTCATTCATCCTTAAGCACTAAACCCTACTCTTACCTTCAACCTCACACTCACCCTACATTTGATCCACAACCTTACCATAACCCAAATCCTCACGCAGCCGTAACTCTAACCTGAACTCTAACACTGTCTCTAAACATGCCCACATGCCTGTACCTATGCCCGTTTAAAGTTAGCCCTAAACCGAAATCTTCTGTACCACTATTTTGCAGCATTTTAAAGAAGTACACTGGGAAAGATTTTTCTGCAAGGAAGAAACTGCAGGCGGCGTGGCTGAAATGAGAATATCATGCTGCACGAGCTCTTTGCCCTCAGATGTAGAAGTGTCATCAGTGGGCATCATAGAGAAACGGGACTTTAATAAGTGATCATCAACCTCTGTGAATTCCCTTTGTTCTAGACGCCTGAAATAAAGAGTTGTCCTGAGTCACATAAACCTCCACCGAGTGGTCTTAATGTGGCGCAGGAACATGCCAGTATAAGAGAATTCCGAACAAGGCTGAAAGTCCACAATTGAATGGTCATTGCCAGAAATGAAGTGGCAGCCGGATCAGACTGGGAAACTTAAGCTTGCATTAGACAATGAAAATGTGAGAATCTGGTACGTCCACAATTCACGGTGTCCTTAGATCCATGAAATTCCGTGTGGAATTTTAGTCAGAAAATGAAAACTCCGGAGCCTCTGTTCAGCAGGCCCCGGTGTAGCTCCCAGAGGCACAATGGTGCTCCTCTAGAATTTGGATAAAAATCGTTCTCACGGGAATAAAGAACCTTGATCAAGCCAGGTGGGTATTGACAAACGAAATTGCTGCTTGTGCCCAGTATACTGAGAAGCACCCACCTGTGCTAGTCCATGGCTTATTCAGCACAGGAATCTGCATCCATTGAGCCAAGACAAAGGAAAGCTCAGGGAGGCAGCACCCCTGTCGAAAAGCATTTGTACTTCAAAGATGAGGCAGATGAGGTGAAACCACAAAGCCATGGCAAATAGTTTTCATCATCAGCAGAATTTCACACAGCAATATTGCTGGGAGAGAAAAGGCACCACCTGAGGGAGGCAAGCTCCACAAAACTACCTATGGTAGGAGCCGGGTTGCCCCCAGGCACTAGGCGTATCAGGCCTCAGCATTGTAAGGAGAGTTCACTGAAGTCCCTGAGTGAAGTTTTCTCCACTGTCCTACGTCTACGTTCCTAAAATTTACTCTGCGGTTTCTCATGATCCTGGGTTATGAAGTGGCCACCATTCACCGTTCTCCTTACACTCATGCGTCTCCATCGACCTTAAAAGCAAGGGAGGACACACAACTGCTGGCAGGTAAATTCAGCAAACTTTGTCTCAACACAAAAGAGACAGCTCTGTGGTGACCCGCCTTCCACGGTAAAACATTTCCTGGCGAATAAGGAATCTTCCCATCGCAATGACAATATGAGAGAATTGCCACCGATGGATTTGCCGCTGTGCCTACAAACATCATCTTGAGGCCATACCGTAGTGAAGCACGGGAACCCAGGCGCTTCACCCTTTACCATAGACCAGTGAAACTCAGAGAAGCACTATTGACCTGTGAGACATGACGTTGCTGGAAGCATCAGTGTACATAGGCATGGGAACCTCGAAGGAGCTTCTTCCGTGTGAAAAAAACGCAGGCTGAACTTCATGGCAGGTTCCAGATTCTCAGGAATTCCACGGGCTGTATTGCTCAGAGGGAGAACCAACTGCTTGGGGCACACTTGAACTGAAAAATCTTGCTGGACTCACGGCTTTCCCAAAGACCCAAGGTTCTCAAAGAGCGAGCATAAGTTTGACGGAAAAACCAACTGCCAGTGGCGCCTTTTTGCCTTGAAATCGACAAGGAGCAAGATTTTCCTTAAACCATGAATCTCAGAACTATTGTGATCGTGAAGGAAAACCAGGGAGAGCAGATGTACTTCCAATAATCCTACAATTAAAGGAAACCTCAAACCTAAATCCTATCCTAAAACCTACCCTAATCCTAACCCTAACCTAGGTCAAAACCTAGCCCAAGGTCTAAACCTAAAAAGAGGTTTAACCCTAAGCCTAGGTGTAATTCTGTAGACTCCTATCCTTAAACTGAACCCTAACCTAAGGCTCACCCTAAACCAAGCCCTAACCCTAACCATATGTCTACCTTAAGGGTGAGCCTAATCCTAACCGCAAATCTGATGTGAACTTGCAGCTCACCCTACAACTAACCTTACTCCTAACCATCACCCTTCGCCTGAACCTAACTTAACTCTATCCAGCACCTTCAATCCAAGCCTCCATATCACCGTTAATGTAATCCAATCCCTTAAACTAGACAGAGAGCTAAACTTATCCACAACCAAAACGGATGTAACACACAAGCCGCAAGCCTGACCCCAACTCTTAACCTCGCACACTTTCTAACCCTCACACAAATATTAACCCCAACCCATACCTAAACAGTCAAGTTTACCATAAGACTAAATGAGACCATAAGTTCATTCATCCTTAAGCACTAAACCCTACTTTTACCTTCAACCTCACACTCACCCTACATTTGATCCACAACCTTACCATAACCCGAATTTCACGCAGCCGTTACTCTAACCTGAACTCTAACACTGTCTCTAAACATGCCCACATGCCTGTACCTATTTCCGTTTAAAGTTAACCCTAAACCGAAATCTTCTGTCCCACTATTTTGCAGCATTTTAAAGAAGTACACTGGGAAAGATTTTTCTGCGAGGAAGAAACTGAAGGCGGCGTGGCTGAAATGAGAATATCATGCTGCACGAGCTCTTTGCCCTCAGATGTAGAAGTTTCATCAGTGGGCATCATAGAGAAACGGGACTTTAATAAGTGATCATCAAACTCTGTGAATTCCCTTTGTTCTAGACGCCTGAAATAAAGAGTTGTCCTGAGTCACATAAACCTCCACCGAGTGGTCTTAATGTGGCGCAGGAACATGCCAGTATAAGAGAATTCCGAAGAAGGCTGAACGTCCACAATTGAATGGTCATTGCCAGAAATTTAGTGGCAGCCGGATCAGACTGGGAAACTTAAGCTTCCATTAGACAATGAAGATGTGAGAATCTGGTACGTCCACAATTCACGGTGTCCTTAGATCCATGAAAATCCGTGTGGAATTTTAGTCAGAAAATGAAAACTCCGGAGCCTCTGTTCAGCAGGCCCGGGTGTAGCTCCCAGAGGCACAATGGTGCTCCTCTAGAATTTGGATAAAAATCATTCTCACGGGAATAAAGAACCTTGATCAAGCCAGGTGGGTCTTGACAAACGAAATTGCTGCATGTGCCCAGTATACTGAGAAGCACCCACCTGTGCTAGTCCATGGCGTATTCAGCACAGGAATCTGCATCCATTGAGCCAAGACAAAGGAAAGCTCAGGGAGGCAGCACCCCTGTCGAAAAGCATTTGTACTTCAAAGATGAGGCAGATGAGGTGAAACCACAAAGCCATGGCAAATAGTTTTCATCATCAGCAGAATTTCACACAGCAATATTGCTGGGAGAGAAAAGGCACCACCTGAGGGAGGCAAGCTCCACAAAACTACCTATGGTAGGAGCCGGGTTGCCGCCAGGCACTAGGCGTGTCAGGCCTCAGCATTGTAAGGAGAGTTCACTGAAGTCCCTGAGTGAAGTTTTCTCCACTGTCCTACGTCTACGTTCCTAAAATTTACTCTGCGGTTTCTCATGATCCTGGGTTATGAACGGCCACCATTCACCGTTCTCCTTACACTCATGCGTCTCCATCGACCTTAAAAGCAAGGGAGGACACACAACTGCTAGCAGGTAAATTCAGCAAACTTTGTCTCAACACAAAAGAGACAGCTCTGTGGCGACCCGCCTTCCACGGTAAAACATTTCCTGGCGAATAAGGAATCTTCCCATCGCAATGACAATATGAGAGAATTGCCACCGATGGATTTGCCACTGTGCCTACAAACATCATCTTGAGGCCATACCGTAGTGAAGCACGGGAACCCAGGCGCTTCACCCTTTACCATAGACCAGTGAAACTCAGAGAAGCACTATTGACCTGTGAGACATGACGTTGCTGGAAGCATCAGTGTACAGAGGCATGGGAACCTCGAAGGAGCTTCTTCCGTGTGAAAAAAACGCAGGCTGAACTTCATGGCAGGTTCCAGATTCTCAGGAATTCCACGGGCTGTATTGCTCAGAGGTAGAACCCACTGCTTGGGGCACACTTGAACTGAAAAATCTTGCTGGACTCACGGCTTTCCCAAAGACCCAAGGTTCTCAAAGAGCGAGCATAAGTTTGACGGAAAAACCAACTGCCAGTGGCGCCTTTTTGCCTTGAAATCGACAAGGAGCAAGATTTTCCTTAAACCATGAATCTCAGAAACATTGTGATCGTGAAGGAAAACCAGGGAGAGCAGATGTACTTCCAATAATCCTACAATTAAAGGAAACCTCAAACCTAAATCCTATCCTAAAACCTACCCTAATCCTAACCCTAACCTAGGTCAAAACCTAGCCCAAGGTCTAAACCTAAAAAGAGGTTTAACCCTAAGCCTAGGTGTAATTCTGTAGACTCCTATCCTTAAACTGAACCCTAACCTAAGGCTCACCCTAAACCAAGCCCTAACCCTAACCGTATGTCTACCTTAAGGCTGAGCCTAATCCTAAGCCCAAATCTGATGTGAACATGCAGCTCCCCCCAAAACTAACCTTATTCCGAACCGTCACCCTTCGCCTGAACCTAACTTAACTCTATCCATCACCTTAAATCCAAGCCTCCATATCACCGTTAATGTAATCCAATCCCTTAAAATAGACAGGGAGCAAAACTTATCAACAACTAAGACGGATGTAGCACACAAGCCGCAAGCCTGACCCCAACTCTTAACCTCGCACACCTTCTTACCCTCACACAAATATTAACCCCAACCCATACCTAAACAGTCAAGTTTACCATAAGCCTAAATGAGACAATAGGTTCATTCATCCTTAAGCACTAAACCCTACTCTCAGCTTCAAACTCACACTCACCCGACACTTGATCCACAACCTTACCATAACCCGAATCCTCACGCAGCCGTAACTCTAACTTGAACTCTAACACTGTCTCTAAACATGCCCACATGCCTGTACCTATGCCCGTTTAAAGTTAACCCTAAACCGAAATCTTCTGTCCCACTATTTTGCAGCATTTTAAAGAAGTACACTGGGAAAGATTTTTCTGTAAGGAAGAAACGGCAGGCGGCGTGGCTGAAATGAGAATATCATGCTGCACGAGCTCTTTGCCCTCAGATGTAGAAGTGTCATCAGTGGGCATCATAGAGAAACGGGACTTTAATAAGTGATCATCAACCTCTGTGAATTCCCTTTGTTCTAAACGCCTGAAACAAAGAGTTGTCCTGAGTCACATAAACCTCCACCTAGTGGTCTTAATGTGGCGCGGGAACATGCCGGTAGAAGAGAATTCCGAGGAAGGCTGAACGTCGACAATTGAATGGTCATTCCCAGAAATGAAGTGGCAGCCGGATCAGACTGGGAAACTTAAGCTTCCATTAGACAATGAAGATATGAGAATCTGGTAGGTCCACAATTCACGTTGTCCTTAGATCCATGAAATTCCGTGTGGAATTTTAGTCAGAAAATGAAAACTCCGGAGCCTCTGTTCAGCAGGCCCGGGTGTAGCTCCCAGAGGCACACTGGTGCTCCTATAGAATTTGGATAAAAATCGTTTTCACGGGAATAAAGAACCTTGATCAAGCCAGGTGGGCCTTGACCAACGAAATTGCTGCGTGTGCCAGGTATACTGACAAGCACCCACCTGTGCTAGTCCATGGCGTTTCCAGCACAGGAATCTGCATCGATTGAGCCAAGACAAAGGAAAGATCAGGGTGGCAGCACCCATGTCGAAAAGCATTTGTACTTCAAAGATGAGGCCAATGAGGTGAAATGACAAAGCCAATGCAAATAGTTTTCATCATTGGCAGAATTTCACGGAGCAATATTGCTGGGAGAGAAAAGGCACCACTTGAGGGAGACAAGCTCCACAAAACTACCTAGGGCAGGAGCCGGGTTGCCCCCAGGCACTAGGCGTGTCAGGCCTCAGCATTGTAAGGTGAGTTCACTGAAGTCCCTGAGTGAAGTTTTCTCCGCTGTCCTATGTCTACGTTCCTAAAATTTACTCTGCGGTTTCTCATGATCCTAGGTTATGAATGGCCACCATTCACCGTTCTCCTTACACTCATGCGTCTCCATCGACCTTAAAAGAAAGGGAGGACACGCAACTGCTGGCAGGTAAATTCAGCATACTTTGTCTCAACACAAAAGAGACAGCTCTGTGGTGACCCGTCTTCTACGGTAAAACATTTCCTGGCGAATAAGGAATCTTCCCATTGCAATGACAATGTGAGAGAATTGCCACCGATGGATTTGCCGCTGTGCCTACAAACATAATCTTGAGGCCATACCGTAGGGAAGCACGGAAACCCAGGCGCTTCACCCTTTACCCTAGACCAGTGAAACTCAGAGAAGCACTATTGACCTGTGAGACATGACGTTGCTGGAAGCATCAGTGTACAGAGGCAGGGGAACCTCGAAGGAGCTTCTTCCGTGTGAATAAAACGCAGGCTGAACTTCATGGCAGGTTCCAGATTCTCAGGAATTCCACGGGCTGTATTGCTCAGAGGTAGAACCCACTGCTTGGGGCACACTTGAACTGAAAAATCTTGCTGGACTCACGGCTTTCCCAAAGACCCAAGGTTCTCAAAGAGCGAGCATAAGTTTGACGGAAAAACCAACTGCCGGTGGCCCCTTTTTCCCTTGAAACCGACAAGGAGCAAGATTTTCCTTAAACCATGAATCTCAGAAACATTGTGATCGTGAAGGAAAACCAGGGAGAGCAGATGTACTTCCAATAATCCTACACTTAAATGAAACCTCAAACCTAAATCCTATCCTAAAACCTACCCTAATCCTAACGCCAACCTAGGTCAAAACCTAGCCCTAAGTCTAAACCTAAAAAGAGGTGTAACCATAAGCCTAGGTGTAATTCTGTAGACTCCTATCCTTAAACTGAACCCTAACCTAAGGCTCACCCTAAACCAAGCCCTAAACCTAACCGTATGTCTCCCCTAAGGCTAAGCCTAATCCTAAGCCCAAATCTGATGTGAACATGCAGCTCCCCCTAAAACTAACCTTACTCCGAACCGTCACCCTTCGCCTGAACCTAACTTAACTCTATCCATCACCTTAAATCCAAGCATCCATATCACCGTTAATGTAATCCAATCCCTTAAAATAGACAGAGAGCAAAACTTATCCACAACTAAAACGGATGTAACACACAAGCCGCAAGCCTGACCCCAACTCTTAACCTCGCACACTTTCTAACCCTCACACAAATATTAACCCCAACCCATACCTAAACAGTCAAGTTTACCATAAGCCTAAATGAGACAATAGGTTCATTCATCCTTAAGCACTAAACCCTACTCTCAGCTTCAACCTCACACTCACCCTACACTTGATCCACAACCTTACCATAACCCGAATCCTCAAGCAGCCGTAACTCTAACCTGAACTCTAACACTGTCTCTAAACATGCCCACATGCCTGTACCTATGCCCGTTTAAAGTTAACCCTAAACCGAAATCTTCTGTCCCACTATTTTGCAGCATTTTAAAGAAGTACACTGGGAAAGGTTTTTCTGCAAGGAAGAAATTGCAGGCGGAGTGGCTGAAATGAGAATATCATGCTGCACGAGCTCTTTGCCCTCAGATGTAGAAGTGTCATCAGTGGGCATCATAGAGAAACGGGACTTTAATAAGTGATCATCAACCTCTGTGAATTCCCTTTGTTCTAGACGCCTGAAATAAAGAGTTGTCCTGAGTCACATAAACCTCCACCGAGTGGTCTTAATGTGGCACGGGAACATGCCGGTAGAAGAGAATTCCGAAGAAGGCTGAACGTCCACAATTGAATGGTCATTCCCAGAAATGAAGTGGCAGCCGGATCAGACTGGGAAACTTAAGCTTCCATTAGACAATGAAGATGTGAGAATCTGGTAGGTCCACAATTCACGGTGTCCTTAGATCCATGAAATTCCGCGTGGAATTTTAGTCAGAAAATGAAAACTCCGCAGCCTCTGTTCAGCAGGCCAGGTGTAGCTCCCAGAGGCACACTGGTGCTCCTCTAGAATTTGGATAAAAATCGTTTTCACGGGAATAAAGAACCTTGATCAAGCCAGGTGGGTCTTGACAAACAAAATTGCTGCATGTGCCCTGTATACTGACAAGCACTGACCTGTGCTAGTCCATGGCGTATTCAGCACAGGAATCTGCATCGATTGAGCCAAGACAAAGGAAAGCTCAGGGAGGCAGCACCCGTGTCGAAAAGCATTTCTACTTCAAAGATGAGGCAGATGAGGTGAAAAGACAAAGCCAGAGCAAATAGTTTTAATCATCAGCAGAATTTCACAGAGCAATATTGCTGGGAGAGAAAAGGCACCACTTGAGGGAGACACGCTCCACAAAACTACCTAGGGCAGGAGCCGGGTTGCCCCCAGGCACTAGGCTTGTCAGGCCTCAGCATTGTAAGGAGAGTTCACTGAAGTCCCCTAGTGAAGTTTTCTCCTCTGTCCTAAGTCTACGTTCCTAAAATTTACTCCGCGGTTTCTCATGATCCTGGGTTATGAACGGCCACCATTCACCGTTCTCCTTACACTCATGCGTCACCATCGACCTTAAAAGAAAGGGAGGACACGCAACTGCTGGCAGGTAAATTCAGCAAACTTTGTCTCAACACAAAAGAGACAGCTCTGTGGTGACCCGTCTTCCACGGTAAAACATTTCCTGGCGAATAAGGAATCTTCCCATCGCAATGACAATATGAGAGAATTGCCACCGATGGATTTGCCGCTGTGCCTACAAACATCATCTTGAGGCCATACCGTAGTGAAGCACGGGAACCCAGGCGCTTCACCCTTTACCCTAGACCAGTGAAACTCAGAGAAGCACTATTGACCTGTGAGACATGACATTGCTGGAAGCATCAGTGTACAGAGGCATGGGAACCTCGAAGGAGCTTCTTCCGTGTGAAAAAAACGCAGGCTGAACTTCATGGCAGGTTCCAGATTCTCAGGAATTCCACGGGCTGTATTGCTCAGAGGTAGAACCCACTGCTTGGGGCACACTTGAACTGAAAAATCTTGCTGGACTCACGGCTTTCCCAAAGACCCAAGGTTCTCAAAGAGCGAGCATAAGTTTGACGGAAAAACCAACTGCCGGTGGCGCCTTTTTGTCTTGAAACCGACAAGGAGCAAGATTTTCCTTCAACCATGAATCTCAGAAACATTTTGATCGTGAAGGAAAACCAGGGAGAGCAGATGTACTTCCAATAATCCTACACTTAAATGAAACCTCAAACCTAAATCCTATCCTAAAACCTACCCTAATCCTTAACCTAACCTAGGTCAAAACCTAGCCCTAGGTCTAAACCTAAAAAGAGGTGTAACCCTAAGCATAGGTGTAATTCTGTAGACTCCTATCCTTAAACTGAACCCTAACCTAAGGCTCACTGTAAACCAAGCCCTAACCCTAACCGTATGTCTACCCTAAGGCTGAGCCTAATCCTAACCCCAAATCTGATGTGAACATGCAACTCCCCCTACAACTAACCTTACTCTGAACCGTCACCCTTCGCCTGAACCTAACTTAACTCTATCCATTACCTTCAATCCAAGCCTCCATATCACCGTTAATGTAATCCAATCCCTTAAACTAGACAGAGAGCTAAACATATCCACAACCAAAACGGATGTAACACACAAGCCGCAAGCCTGACCCCAACTCTTAACCTCGCACACTTTCTATCCCTCACACAAATATTAACCCCAACCCATACCTAAACAGTCAAGTTTACCATAAGCCTAAATGAGACAATAGGTTCATTCATCCTTAAGCACTAAACCCTACTCTCAGCTTCAACCTCACACTAACCCTACACTTGATCCACAGCCTTACCATAACCTGAAGCCTCACGCAGCCGTAACTCTAACCTGAACTCTAACACTGTCTCTAAACATGCCCACATGCCTGTACCTATGCCCGTTTAAAGTTAACCCTAAACCGAAATTTCTGTCCCACTATTTTGCAGCATTTTAAAGAAGTACACTGGGAATGGTTTTTCTGCAAGGAAGAAATTGCAGGCGGCGTGGCTGAAATGAGAATATCATGCTGCACGAGCTCTTTGCCCTCAGATGTAGAAGTGTCATCAGTGGGCATCATAGAGAAACGGGACTTTAATAAGTGATCATCAACCTCTGTGAATTCCCTTTGTTCTAGACGCCTGAAATAAAGAGTTGTCCTGAGTCACATAAACCTCCACCGAGTGGTCTTAATGTGGCACGGGAACATGCCGGTAGAAGAGAATTCCGAAGAAGGCTGAACGTCCACAATTGAATGGTCATTGCCAGAAATGAAGTGGCAGCCGGATCAGACTGGGAAACTTATGCTTCCATTAGACAATGAAGATGTGAGAATCTGGTACGTCCACAATTCACGGTGTCCTTAGATCCATGAAATTCCGTGTGGAATTTTAGTCAGAAAATGAAAACTCCGGAGCCTCTGTTCAGCAGGCCGGGTGTAGTTCCCAGAGGCACACTGGTGCTCCTCTAGAATTTGGATAAAAATCGTTTTCACGGGAATAAAAACCTTGATCAAGCTAGGTGGGTCTTGACAAACGAAATTGCTGCGTGTGCCCAGTATACTGACAAGCACCCACCTGTGCTAGTCCATGGCGTATTCAGCACAGGAATCTGCATCCATTGAGCCAAGACAAAGGAAAGCTCAGGGAGGCAGCACCCCTGTCGAAAAGCATTTGTACTTCAAAGATGAGGCCAATGAGTTGAAATGACAAAGCCAGGGCAAATAGTTTTCATCATCAGCAGAATTTCACGTAGCAATATTGCTGGGAGAGAAAAGGCACCACTTGAGGGAGACACGCTCCACAAAACTACCTAGGGCAGGAGCCGGGTTGCCCCCAGGCACTAGGCGTGTCAGGCCTCAGCATTTTAAGGAGAGTTCACTGAAGTCCCTGAGTGAAGTTTTCTCCGCTGTCCTAAGTCTACGTTCCTAAAATATACTCCGCGGTTTCTCATGATCCTGGGTTATGAACGGCCACCATTCCCCGTTCTCCTTACATTCATGCGTCACCATCGACCTTAAAAGAAAGGGAGGACACGCAACTGCTGGCAGGTAAATTCAGCAAACTTTGTCTCAACACAAAAGACACAGCTCTGTGGTGACCCGTCTTCCACGGTAAAACATTTCCTGGCGAATAAGGAATCTTCCCATGGCAATGACAATATGAGAGAATTGCCATCGATGGATTTGCCGCTGTGCCTACAAACATCATCTTGAGGCCATACCGTAGTGAAGCACGGGAACCCAGGCGCTTCACCCTTTACCCTAGACCAGTGAAACTCAGAGAAGCACTATTGACCTGTGAGACATGACGTTGCTGGAAGCATCAGTGTACAGAGGCATGGGAACCTCGAAGGAGCTTCTTCCGTGTGAAAAAAACGCAGGCTGAACTTCATGGCAGGTTCCAGATTCTCAGGAATTCCACGGGCTGTATTGCTCAGAGGTAGAACCCACTGCTTGGGGCACACTTGAACTGAAAAATCTTGCTGGACTCACGGCTTTCCCAAAGACCCAAGGTTCTCAAAGAGCGAGCATAAGTTTGACGGAAAAACCAACTGCCGGTGGCGCCTTTTTGTCTTAAAACCGACAAGGAGCAAGATTTTCCTTCAACCATGAATCTCAGAAACATTGTGCTCGTGAAGGAAAACCAGGGAGAGCAGATGTACTTCCAATAATCCTACACTTAAATGAAACCTCAAAACTAAATCCAATCCTAAAACCTACCCTAATCCTAACCCTAACCTAGGTCAAAACCTAGCTCTAGGTCTAAACTTAAAAAGAGGTGTAACCCTAAGCCTAGGTGTAATTTTGTAGACTCCTATCCTTAAACTGAACCCTAACCTAAGGCTCACCGTAAACCAAGCCCTAACCCTAACCGTATGTCTACCCTAAGGCTGAGCCTAATCCTAACCCCAAATCTGATGTGACCATGCAGCTCCCCCTACAACTAACCTTACTCCGAACCGTCACCCTTCGCCTGAACCTAACTTAACTGTATCCATCACCTTCAATCCAAGCCTCCATATCACCGTTAATGTAATCCAATCCCTTAAACTAGACAGAGAGCTAAACATATCCACAACCAAAACGGATGTAACACACAAGCCGCAAGCCTGACCCCAACTCTTAACCTCGCACACTTTCTATCCCTCACACAAATATTAACCCCAACCCATACCTAAACAGTCAAGTTTACCATAAGCCTAAATGAGACAATAGGTTCATTCATCCTTAAGCACTAAACCCTACTCTCAGCTTCAACCTCACACTCACCCGACACTTGATCCACAACCTTACCATAACCCGAATCCTCACGCAGCCGTAACTCTAACCTGAACTCTAACACTGTCTCTAAACATGCCCACATGCCTGTACCTATGCCCGTTTAAAGTTAACCCTAAACCGAAATCTTCTGTCCCACTATTTTGCAGCATTTTAAAGAAGTACACTGGGAAAGGTTTTTCTGCAAGGAAGAAATTGCAGGCGGCGTGGCTGAAATGACAATATCATGCTGCAGGAGCTCTTTGCCCTCAGATGTAGAAGTGTCATCAGTGGGCATCATAGAGAAAGGGGACTTTAATAAGTGATCATCAACCTCTGTGAATTTCCTTTGTTCTAGACGCCTGAAATAAAGAATTGTCCTGAGTCACATAAACCTCCACCGAGGGGTCTTAATGTGGCGCGGGAACATGCTGGTAGAAGAGAATTCCGAAGAAGGCTGAACGTCCACAATTGAATGGTCTATGCCAGAAATGAAGTGGCAGCCGGATCAGACTGGGAAACTTAAGCTTTCATTAGACAATGAAGATGTGAGAATCTGTTACGTCCACAATTCACGGTGTCCTTAGATCCATGAAATTCCGTGTGGACTTTTAGTCAGAAAATGAAAACTCCGGAGCCTATGTTCAGCAGGCCTGGGTGTAGTTCCCAGAGGCACACTGGTGCTCCTCTTGAATTTGGATAAAAATCGTTTTCACGGGAATAAAGAACCTTGATCAAGCCAGGTGGGTCTTGACAAACGAAATTGCTGCGTGTGCCCAGTATACTGACAAGCACCCACATGTGCTAGTCCATGGCGTATTCAGCACAGGAATCTGCATCAATTGAGCCAAGACAAAGGAAAGCTCAGGGAGGCAGCACCCGTTTTGAATAGCATTTGTACTTCAAAGATGAGGCAGATGAGTGAAACCACAAAGCCATGGCAAATAGTTTTCATCATTGGCAGAATTTCACGCAGCAATAATACTGGGAGAGAAAAGACACCACCTGAGGGAGGCAAGCCCCACAAAACTACCTAGGGCAGGAGCCGGGTTGCCCCCAGGCACTAGGCGTGTCAGGCCTCAGCAATGTAAGGAGAGTTCATTGAAGTCCCTGAGTGAAGTTTTCTCCGCTGTCCTACGTCTACGTTCCTAAAATTTACTCTGCGGTTTCTCATGATCCTGGGTTATGAACGGCCACCATTCACCGTTCTCCTTACACTCATGCGTCTCCATCGACCTTAAAAGCAAGGGACGACACGCAACTGCTGGCAGGTAAATTCAGCATACTTTGTCTCAACACAAAAGGGACAGCTCTGTGGTGACCCGCCTTCCACGGTAAAACATTTCCTAGCGAATAAGGAATCTTCCCATCGCAATGACAAAATGAGAGAATTGCCCCCGATGGATTTGCCGCTGTGCCTACAAACATCATCTTGAGCCCATACCGTAGTGAAGCACGGGAACCCAGGCGCTTCACCCTTTACCCTAGAGCAGTGAAACTCAGAGAAGCACTATTGACCTGTGAGACATGACGTTGCTGGAAGCATCAGTGTACAGAGGCAGGGGAACCTCGAAGGAGCTTCTTCCGTGTGAATAAAACGCAGGCTGAACTTCATGGCAGGTTCCAGATTCTCAGGAATTACATGGGCTGTATTGCTCAGAGGTAGAACCCACTGCTTGGGGCACACTTGAACTGAAAAATCTTGCTGGACTCACGGCTTTCCCAAAGACCCAAGGTTCTCAAAGAGCGAGCATAAGTTTGACGGAAAAACCAACTGCCGGTGGGGCCTTTTTGCCTTGAAACCAACAAGGAGCAAGATTTTCCTTAAACCATGAATCTCAGAAACATTGTGATCGTGAAGGAAAACAAGGGAGAGCAGATGTACTTCCAATAATTCTACACCTAAAGGAAACCTCAAACCTAAATCCTATCCTAAAACCTACCCTAATCCTAACCCCAACCTAGGTCAAAAGCTAGCCCTAGGTCTAAACCTAAAAAGAGGTGTAACCCTAAGCCTAGGTGTAATTCTGTAGACTCCTAACCTTAAACTGAACCGTAACCTAAGGCTCACCCTAAACCAAGCCCTAAACCTAACCATATGTCTACCTTAAGGGTGAGCCTAATCCTAACCGCAAATCTGATGTGAACTTGCAGCTCACCCTACAACTAACCTTACTCCTAACCATCACCCTTCGCCTGAACCTAACTTAACTGTATCCATCACCTTCAATCCAAGCCTCCATATAACCGTTAATGTAATCCAATCCCTTAAAGTAGACAGAGAGCTAAACTTATCCACAACCAAAACGGATGTAACACACAAGCCGCAAGCCTGACCCCAACTCTTAACCTCGCACACTTTCTAACCCTCACACAAATATTAACCCCAAACCATACCTAAACAGTCAAGTTTACCATAAGACTAAATGAGACAATAAGTTCATTCATCCTTAAGCACTAAACCCTACTTTTACCTTCAACCTCACACTCACCCTACATTTGATCCACAACCTTACCATAACCCGAATTTCACGCAGCCGTTACTCTAACCTGAACCCTAACACTGTCTCTAAACATGCCCACATGCCTGTACCTATTTCCGTTTAAAGTTAACCCTAAACCGAAATATTCTGTCCCACTATTTTGCAGAATTTTAAAGAAGTACACTGGGAAAGATTTTTCTGCGAGGAAGAAACTGAAGGCGGCGTGGCTGAAATGAGAATATCATGCTGCACGAGCTCTTTGCCCTCAGATGTAGAAGTGTCATCAGTGGGCATCATAGAGAAATGGGACTTTAATAAGTGATCATCAACCTCTGTGAATTTCCTTTGTTCTAGACGCCTGAAATAAAGAATTGTCCTGAGTCACATAAACCTCCACCGAGGGGTCTTAATGTGGCGCGGGAACATGCTGGTAGAAGAGAATTCCGAAGAAGGCTGAACGTCCACAATTGAATGGTCATTGCCAGAAATTTAGTGGCAGCCGGATCAGACTGGGAAACTTAAGCTTCCATTAGACAATGAAGATGTGAGAATCTGGTACGTCCACAATTCACGGTGTCCTTAGATCCATGAAATTCCGTGTGGAATTTTAGTAAGAAAATGAAAACTCCGGAGCCTCTGTTCAGCAGGCCCGGGTGTAGCTCCCAGAGGCACAATGGTGCTCCTCTAGAATTTGGATAAAAATCGTTTTCACGGGAATAAAGAACCTTGATCAAGCCAGGTGGGTCTTGACAAACGAAATTGCTACGTGTGCCCAGTATACTGAGAAGCACCCACCTGTGCTAGTCCATGGCTTATTCAGCACAGGAATCTGCATCCATTGAGCCAAGACAAAGGAAAGCTCAGGGAGGCAGCACCCCTGTGGAAAAGCATTTGTACTTCAAAGATGAGGCAGATGAGGTGAAACCACAAAGCCATGGCAAATAGTTTTCATCATCAGCAGAATTTCACACAGCAATATTGCTGGGAGAGAAAAGGCACCACCTGAGGGAGGCAAGCTCCACAAAACTACCTATGGTAAGAGCCGGGTTGCCCCCAGGCACTAGGCGTGTCAGGCCTCATTATTGTAAGGAGAGTTCACTGAAGTCCCTGAGTGAAGTTTTCTCCACTGTCCTACGTCTACGTTCCTAAAATTTACTCTGCGGTTTCTCATGATCCTGGGTTATGAAGTGGCCACCATTCACCGTTCTCCTTACACTCATGCGTCTCCATCGACCTTAAAAGCAAGGGAGGACACGCAATTGCTGGCAAGTAAATTCAGCAAACTTTGTCTCAACACAAAAGAGACAGCTCTGTGGTGACCCGCCTTCCACGGTAAAACATTTCCTAGCGAATAAGGAATCTTCCCATCGCAATGACAAAATGAGAGAATTGCCACCGATGGATTTGCCGCTGTGCCTACAAACATCATCTTGAGGCCATACCGTAGTGAAGCACGGAAACCCAGGCGCTTCACCCTTTACCCTAGACCAGTGAAACTCAGAGCAGCACTATTGACCTGTGAGACATGACGTTGCTGGAAGCATCAGTGTACAGAGGCATGGGAACCTCGAAGGAGCTTCTTCCGTGTGAAAAAAACGCAGGCTGAACTTCATGGCAGGTTCCAGATTCTCAGGAATTCCACGGGCTGTATTGCTCAGAGGTAGAACCCACTGCTTGGGGCACACTTGAACTGAAAAATCTTGCTGGACTCACGGCTTTCCCAAAGACCCAAGGTTCTCAAAGAGCGAGCATAATTTTGACGGAAAAACCAACTGCCGGTGGCGCCTTTTTGTCTTGAAACCGACAAGGAGCAAGATTTTCCTTCAACCATGAATCTCAGAAACATTGTGCTCGTGAAGGAAAACCAGGGAGAGCAGATGTACTTCCAATAATCCTACACTTAAAGGAAACCTCAAACCTAAATCCTATCCTAAAACCTACCCTAATCCTAACCCTAACCTAGGTCAAAACCTAGCCCAAGGTCTAAACCTAAAAAGAGGTTTAACCCTAAGCCTAGGTGTAATTCGGTAGACTCCTATCCTTAAACTGAACCCTAACCTAAGGCTCACCCTAAACCAAGCTCTAACCCTAACCGTATATCTACCTTAAGGCTGAGCCTAATCCTAACCCCAAATCTGATGTGAACTTGCAGCTCAACCTACAACTAACCTTACTCCTAACCGTCACCCTTCGCCTGAACCTAACTTAACTCTATCCATCACCTTTAATCCAAGCCTCCATATCACCGTTAATGTAATCCAATCCCTTAAACTAGACAGAGAGCTAAACTTATCCACAACCAAAACGGATGTAACACACAAGCCACAAGCCTGACCCCAACTCTTAACCTCGCACACTTTCTAAACCTCACACAAATATTAACCCCAACCCATACCTAAACAGTCAAGTTTAATATAAGAATAAATGAGACAATAAGTTCATTCATCCTTAAGCACTAAACCCTACTCTTACCTTCAACCTCACACTCACCCTACATTTGATCCACAACCTTACCATAACCCAAATCCTCACGCCGCCGTAACTCTAACCTGAACTCTAACACTGTCTCTAAACATGCCCACATGCCTGTACCTATGCCCGTTTAAAGTTAGCCCTAAACCGAAATCTTCTGTACCACTATTTTGCAGCATTTTAAAGAAGTACACTGGGAAAGATTTTTCTGCAAGGAAGAAACTGCAGGCGGCGTGGCTGAAATGAGAATATCATGCTGCACGAGCTCTTTGCCCTCAGATGTAGAAGTGTCATCAGTGGGCATCATAGAGAAACGGGACTTTAATAAGTGATCATCAACCTCTGTGAATTCCCTTTGTTCTAGACGCCTGAAATAAAGAGTTGTCCTGAGTCACATAAACCTCCACCGAGTGGTCTTAATGTGGCGCAGGAACATGCCAGTATAAGAGAATTCCGAACAAGGCTGAAAGTCCACAATTGAATGGTCATTGCCAGAAATGAAGTGGCAGCCGGATCAGACTGGGAAACTTAATCTTCCATTAGACAATGAAAATGTGAGAATCTGGTACGTCCACAATTCACGGTGTCCTTAGATCCATGAAATTCCGTGTGGAATTTTAGTCAGAAAATGAAAACTCCGGAGCCTCTGTTCAGCAGGCCCGGGTGTAGCTCCCAGAGGCACAATGGTGCTCCTCTAGAATTTGGATAAAAATCGTTCTCACGGGAATAAAGAACCTTGATCAAGCCAGGTGGGTATTGACAAACGAAATTGCTGCTTGTGCCCAGTATACTGAGAAGCACCCACCTGTGCTAGTCCATGGCTTATTCAGCACAGGAATCTGCATCCATTGAGCCAAGACAAAGGAAAGCTCAGGGAGGCAGCACCCCTGTCGAAAAGCATTTGTACTTCAAAGATGAGGCAGATGAGGTGAAACCACAAAGCCATGGCAAATAGTTTTCATCATCAGCAGAATTTCACACAGCAATATTGCTGGGAGAGAAAAGGCACCACCTGAGGGAGGCAAGCTCCACAAAACTACCTATGGTAGGAGCCGGGTTGCCCCCAGGCACTAGGCGTATCAGGCCTCAGCATTGTAAGGAGAGTTCACTGAAGTCCCTGAGTGAAGTTTTCTCCACTGTCCTACGTCTACGTTCCTAAAATTTACTCTGCGGTTTCTCATGATCCTGGGTTATGAAGTGGCCACCATTCACCGTTCTCCTTACACTCATGCGTCTCCATCGACCTTAAAAGCAAGGGAGGACACACAACTGCTGGCAGGTAAATTCAGCAAACTTTGTCTCAACACAAAAGAGACAGCTCTGTGGCGACCCGCCTTCCACGGTAAAACATTTCCTGGCGAATAAGGAATCTTCCCATGGCAATGACAATATGAGAGAATTGCCACCGATGGATTTGCCGCTGTGCTACAAACATCATCTTGAGGCCATACCGTAGTGAAGCACGGGAACCCAGGCGCTTCACCCTTTACCATAGACCAGTGAAACTCAGAGAAGCACTATTGACCTGTGAGACATGACGTTGCTGGAAGCATCAGTGTACAGAGGCATGGGAACCTCGAAGGAGCTTCTTCCGTGTGAAAAAAACGCAGGCTGAACTTCATGGCAGGTTCCAGATTCTCAGGAATTCCACGGGCTGTATTGCTCAGAGGTAGAACCCACTGCTTGGGGCACACTTGAACTGAAAAATCTTGCTGGACTCACGGCTTTCCCAAAGACCCAAGGTTCTCAAAGAGCGAGCATAAGTTTGACGGAAAAACCAACTGCCAGTGGCGCCTTTTTGCCTTGAAATCGACAAGGAGCAAGATTTTCCTTAAACCATGAATCTCAGAACCATTGTGATCGTGAAGGAAAACCAGGGAGAGCAGATGTACTTCCAATAATCCTACAATTAAAGGAAACCTCAAACCTAAATCCTATCCTAAAACCTACCCTAATCCTAACCCTAACCTAGGTCAAAACCTAGCCCAAGGTCTAAACCTAAAAAGAGGTTTAACCCTAAGCCTAGGTGTAATTCTGTAGACTCCTATCCTTAAACTGAACCCTAACCTAAGGCTCACCCTAAACCAAGCCCTAACCCTAACCATATGTCTACCTTAAGGGTGAGCCTAATCCTAACCGCAAATCTGATGTGAACTTGCAGCTCAACCTACAACTAACCTTACTCCTAACCATCACCCTTCGCCTGAACCTAACTTAACTGTATCCATCACCTTCAATCCAAGCCTCCATATCACCGTTAATGTAATCCAATCCCTTAAAGTAGACAGAGAGCTAAACTTATCCACAACCAAAACGGATGTAACACACAAGCCGCAAGCCTGACCCCAACTCTTAACCTCGCACACTTTCTAACCCTCACACAAATATTAATCCCAACCCATACCTAAACAGTCAAGTTTACCATAAGACTAAATGAGAGCATAAGTTCATTCATCCTTAAGCACTAAACCCTACTTTTACCTTCAACCTCACACTCACCCTACATTTGATCCACAACCTTACCATAACCCGAATTTCACGCAGCCGTTACTCTAACCTGAACTCTAACACTGTCTCTAAACATGCCCACATACCTGTACCTATTTCCATTTAAAGTTAACCCTAAACCGAAATCTTCTGTCCCACTATTTTGCAGCATTTTAAAGAAGTACACTGGGAAAGATTTTTCTGCAAGGAAGAAACTGAAGGCGGCGTGGCTGAAATGAGAATATCATGCTGCAAGAGCTCTTTGCCCTCAGATGTAGAAGTGTCATCAGTGGGCATCATAGAGAAACGGGACTTTAATAAGTGATCATCAAACTCTGTGAATTCCCTTTGTTCTAGACGCCTGAAATAAAGAGTTGTCCTGAGTCACATAAACCTCCACCGAGTGGTCTTAATGTGGCGCAGGAACATGCCAGTATAAGAGAATTCCGAAGAAGGCTGAACGTCCACAATTGAATGGTCATTGCCAGAAATTTAGTGGCAGCCGGATCAGACTGGGAAACTTAAGCTTCCATTAGACAATGAAGATGTGAGAATCTGGTACGTCCACAATTCACGGTGTCCTTAGATCCATGAAAATCCGTGTGGAATTTTAGTCAGAAAATGAAAACTCCGGAGCCTCTGTTCAGCAGGCCCGGGTGTAGCTCCCAGAGGCACAATGGTGCTCCTCTAGAATTTGGATAAAAATCGTTCTCACGGGAATAAAGAACCTTGATCAAGCCAGGTGGGTCTTGACAAACGAAATTTCTGCTTGTGCCCAGTATACTGAGAAGCACCCACCTGTGCTAGTCCATGGCGTATTCAGCACAGGAATCTGCATCCATTGAGCCAAGACAAAGGAAAGCTCAGGGAGGCAGCACCCCTGTCGAAAAGCATTTGTACTTCAAAGATGAGGCAGATGAGGTGAAACCACAAAGCCATGGCAAATAGTTTTCATCAGCAGCAGAATTTCACACAGCAATATTGCTGGGAGAGAAAAGGCACCACCTGATGGAGGCAAGCTCCACAAAACTACCTATGGTAGGAGCCGGGTTACCCCCAGGCACTAGGCATGTCAGACCTCAGCATTGTAAGGAGAGTTCACTGAAGTCCCTGAGTGAAGTTTTCTCCACTGTCCTACGTCTACGTTCCTAAAATTTACTCTGCGGTTTCTCATGATCCTGGGTTATGAACGGCCACCATTCACCGTTCTCCTTACACGCATGCGTCTCCATCGACCTTAAAAGCAAGGGAGGACACGCAACTGCTGGCAAGTAAATTCAGCAAACTTTGTCTCAACACAAAAGAGACAGCTCTGTGGTGACCCGCCTTCCACGGTAAAACATTTCCTAGCGAATAAGGAATCTTCCCATCGTAATGACAAAATGAGAGAATTGCCACCGATGGATTTGCCGCTGTGCCTACAAACATCATCTTGAGGCCATACCGTAGTGAAGCACGGAAACCCAGGCGCTTCACCCTTTACCCTAGACCAGTGAAACTCAGAGCAGCACTATTGACCTGTGAGACATGACGTTGCTGGAAGCATCAGTGTACAGAGGCAGGGGAACCTCGAAGGAGCTTCTTCCGTGTGAAAAAAACGCAGGCTGAACTTCATGGCAGGTTCCAGATTCTCAGGAATTCCACGGGCTGTATTGCTCAGAGGTAGAACCCACTGCTTGGGGCACAGTTGAACTGAAAAATCTTGCTGGACTCACGGCTTTCCCAAAGACCCAAGGTTCTCAAAGAGCGAGCATAAGTTTGACGGAAAAACCAACTGCCGGTGGCGCCTTTTTATCTTGAAACCGACAAGGAGCCAGATTTTCCTTCAACCATGAATCTCAGAAACATTGTGATCGTGAAGGAAAACCAGGGAGAGCAGATGTACTTCCAATAATCCTACACTTAAAGGAAACCTCAAACCTAAATCCTATCCTAAAACCTACCCTAATCCTAACCCTAACCTAGGTCAAAACCTAGCCCAAGGTCTAAACCTAAAAAGAGGTTTAACCCTAAGCCTAGGTGTAATTCTGTAGACTCCTATCCTTAAACTGAACCCTAACCTAAGGCTCACCCTAAACCAAGCTCTAACCCTAACCGTATGTCTACCTTAAGGCTGAGCCTAATCCTAACCCCAAATCTGATGTGAACTTGCAGCTCACCCTACAACTAACCTTACTCCTAACCGTCACCCTTCGCCTGAACCTAACTTAACTCTATCCATCACCTTCAATCCAAGCCTCCATATCACCGTTAATGTAATCCAATCCCTTAAACTAGACAGAGAGCTAAACTTATCCACAACCAAAACGGATGTAACACACAAGCCACAAGCCTGACCCCAACTCTTAACCTCGCACACTTTCTAAACCTCACACAAATATTAACCCCAACCCATACCTAAACAGTCAAGTTTACCATAAGAATAAATGAGACAATAGGTTCATTCATCCTTAAGCACTAAACCCTACTCTTACCTTCAACCTCACACTCACCCTACATTTGATCCACAACCTTACCATAACCCAAATCCTCACGCAGCCGTAACTCTAACCTGAACTCTAACACTGTCTCTAAACATGCCCACATGCCTGTACCTATGCCCGTTTAAAGTTAGCCCTAAACCGAAATCTTCTGTCCCACTATTTTGCAGCATTTTAAAGAAGTACACTGGGAAAGATTTTTCTGCAAGGAAGAAACTGCAGGCGGCGTGGCTGAAATGAGAATATCATGCTGCACGAGCTCTTTGCCCTCAGATGTAGAAGTGTCATCAGTGGGCATCATAGAGAAACGGGACTTTAATAAGTGATCATCAACCTCTGTGAATTCCCTTTGTTCTAGACGCCTGAAATAAAGAGTTGTCCTGAGTCACATAAACCTCCACCGAGTGGTCTTAATGTGGCGCAGGAACATGCCAGTATAAGAGAATTCCGAACAAGGCTGAAAGTCCACAATTGAATGGTCATTGCCAGAAATGAAGTGGCAGCCGGATCAGACTGGGAAACTTAACTTGCATTAGACAATGAAAATGTGAGAATCTGGTACGTCCACAATTCACGGTGTCCTTAGATCCATGAAATTCCGTGTGGAATTTTAGTCAGAAAATGAAAACTCCGGAGCCTCTGTTCAGCAGGCCCGGGTGTAGCTCCCAGAGGCACAATGGTGCTCCTCTAGAATTTGGATAAAAATCGTTCTCACGGGAATAAAGAACCTTGATCAAGCCAGGTGGGTATTGACAAACGAAATTGCTGCTTGTGCCCAGTATACTGAGAAGCACCCACCTGTGCTAGTCCATGGCGTATTCAGCACAGGAATCTGCATCCATTGAGCCAAGACAAAGGAAAGCTCAGGGAGGCAGCACCCCTGTCGAAAAGCATTTGTACTTCAAAGATGAGGCAGATGAGGTGAAACCACAAAGCCATGGCAAATAGTTTTCATCATCAGCAGAATTTCACACAGCAATATTGCTGGGAGAGAAAAGGCACCACCTGAGGGAGGCAAGCTCCACAAAACTACCTATGGTAGGAGCCGGGTTGCCGCCAGGCACTAGGCGTGTCAGGCCTCAGCATTGTAAGGAGAGTTCACTGAAGTCCCTGAGTGAAGTTTTCTCCACTGTCCTACGTCTACGTTCCTAAAATTTACTCTGCGGTTTCTCATGATCCTGGGTTATGAACGGCCACCATTCACCGTTCTCCTTACACTCATGCGTCTCCATCGACCTTAAAAGCAAGGGAGGACACACAACTGCTAGCAGGTAAATTCAGCAAACTTTGTCTCAACACAAAAGAGACAGCTCTGTGGCGACCCGCCTTCCACGGTAAAACATTTCCTGGCGAATAAGGAATCTTCCCATCGCAATGACAATATGAGAGAATTGCCACCGATGGATTTGCCGCTGTGCCTACAAACATCATCTTGAGGCCATACCGTAGTGAAGCACGGGAACCCAGGCGCTTCACCCTTTACCATAGACCAGTGAAACTCAGAGAAGCACTATTGACCTGTGAGACATGACGTTGCTGGAAGCATCAGTGTACAGAGGCATGGGAACCTCGAAGGAGCTTCTTCCGTGTGAAAAAAACGCAGGCTGAACTTCATGGCAGGTTCCAGATTCTCAGGAATTCCACGGGCTGTATTGCTCAGAGGTAGAACCCACTGCTTGGGGCACACTTGAACTGAAAAATCTTGCTGGACTCACGGCTTTCCCAAAGACCCAAGGTTCTCAAAGAGCGAGCATAAGTTTGACGGAAAAACCAACTGCCAGTGGCGCCTTTTTGCCTTGAAATCGACAAGGAGCAAGATTTTCCTTAAACCATGAATCTCAGAAACATTGTGATCGTGAAGGAAAACCAGGGAGAGCAGATGTACTTCCAATAATCCTACAATTAAAGGAAACCTCAAACCTAAATCCTATCCTAAAACCTACCCTAATCCTAACCCTAACCTAGGTCAAAACCTAGCCCAAGGTCTAAACCTAAAAAGAGGTTTAACCCTAAGCCTAGGTGTAATTCTGTAGACTCCTATCCTTAAACTGAACCCTAACCTAAGGCTCACCCTAAACCAAGCCCTAACCCTAACCGTATGTCTACCTTAAGGCTGAGCCTAATCCTAAGCCCAAATCTGATGTGAACATGCAGCTCCCCCCAAAACTAACCTTATTCCGAACCGTCACCCTTCGCCTGAACCTAACTTAACTCTATCCATCACCTTAAATCCAAGCCTCCATATCACCGTTAATGTAATCCAATCCCTTAAAATAGACAGAGAGCAAAACTTATCAACAACTAAGACGGATGTAGCACACAAGCCGCAAGCCTGACCCCAACTCTTAACCTCGCACACCTTCTTACCCTCACACAAATATTAACCCCAACCCATACCTAAACAGTCAAGTTTACCATAAGCCTAAATGAGACAATAGGTTCATTCATCCTTAAGCACTAAACCCTACTCTCAGCTTCAAACTCACACTCACCCGACACTTGATCCACAACCTTACCATAACCCGAATCCTCACGCAGCCGTAACTCTAACTTGAACTCTAACACTGTCTCTAAACATGCCCACATGCCTGTACCTATGCCCGTTTAAAGTTAACCCTAAACCGAAATCTTCTGTCCCACTATTTTGCAGCATTTTAAAGAAGTACACTGGGAAAGATTTTTCTGTAAGGAAGAAACGGCAGGCGGCGTGGCTGAAATGAGAATATCATGCTGCACGAGCTCTTTGCCCTCAGATGTAGAAGTGTCATCAGTGGGCATCATAGAGAAACGGGACTTTAATAAGTGATCATCAACCTCTGTGAATTCCCTTTGTTCTAAACGCCTGAAACAAAGAGTTGTCCTGAGTCACATAAACCTCCACCTAGTGGTCTTAATGTGGCGCGGGAACATGCCGGTAGAAGAGAATTCCGAGGAAGGCTGAACGTCGACAATTGAATGGTCATTCCCAGAAATGAAGTGGCAGCCGGATCAGACTGGGAAACTTAAGCTTCCATTAGACAATGAAGATATGAGAATCTGGTAGGTCCACAATTCACGTTGTCCTTAGATCCATGAAATTCCGTGTGGAATTTTAGTCAGAAAATGAAAACTCCGGAGCCTCTGTTCAGCAGGCCCGGGTGTAGCTCCCAGAGGCACACTGGTGCTCCTATAGAATTTGGATAAAAATCGTTTTCACGGGAATAAAGAACCTTGATCAAGCCAGGTGGGCCTTGACCAACGAAATTGCTGCGTGTGCCAGGTATACTGACAAGCACCCACCTGTGCTAGTCCATGGCGTTTCCAGCACAGGAATCTGCATCGATTGAGCCAAGACAAAGGAAAGATCAGGGTGGCAGCACCCATGTCGAAAAGCATTTGTACTTCAAAGATGAGGCCAATGAGGTGAAATGACAAAGCCAATGCAAATAGTTTTCATCATTGGCAGAATTTCACGGAGCAATATTGCTGGGAGAGAAAAGGCACCACTTGAGGGAGACAAGCTCCACAAAACTACCTAGGGCAGGAGCCGGGTTGCCCCCAGGCACTAGGCGTGTCAGGCCTCAGCATTGTAAGGTGAGTTCACTGAAGTCCCTGAGTGAAGTTTTCTCCGCTGTCCTATGTCTACGTTCCTAAAATTTACTCTGCGGTTTCTCATGATCCTAGGTTATGAATGGCCACCATTCACCGTTCTCCTTACACTCATGCGTCTCCATCGACCTTAAAAGAAAGGGAGGACACGCAACTGCTGGCAGGTAAATTCAGCATACTTTGTCTCAACACAAAAGAGACAGCTCTGTGGTGACCCGTCTTCTACGGTAAAACATTTCCTGGCGAATAAGGAATCTTCCCATTGCAATGACAATGTGAGAGAATTGCCACCGATGGATTTGCCGCTGTGCCTACAAACATAATCTTGAGGCCATACCGTAGGGAAGCACGGAAACCCAGGCGCTTCACCCTTTACCCTAGACCAGTGAAACTCAGAGAAGCACTATTGACCTGTGAGACATGACGTTGCTGGAAGCATCAGTGTACAGAGGCAGGGGAACCTCGAAGGAGCTTCTTCCGTGTGAATAAAACGCAGGCTGAACTTCATGGCAGGTTCCAGATTCTCAGGAATTCCACGGGCTGTATTGCTCAGAGGTAGAACCCACTGCTTGGGGCACACTTGAACTGAAAAATCTTGCTGGACTCACGGCTTTCCCAAAGACCCAAGGTTCTCAAAGAGCGAGCATAAGTTTGACGGAAAAACCAACTGCCGGTGGCCCCTTTTTCCCTTGAAACCGACAAGGAGCAAGATTTTCCTTAAACCATGAATCTCAGAAACATTGTGATCGTGAAGGAAAACCAGGGAGAGCAGATGTACTTCCAATAATCCTACACTTAAATGAAACCTCAAACCTAAATCCTATCCTAAAACCTACCCTAATCCTAACGCCAACCTAGGTCAAAACCTAGCCCTAAGTCTAAACCTAAAAAGAGGTGTAACCATAAGCCTAGGTGTAATTCTGTAGACTCCTATCCTTAAACTGAACCCTAACCTAAGGCTCACCCTAAACCAAGCCCTAAACCTAACCGTATGTCTCCCCTAAGGCTAAGCCTAATCCTAAGCCCAAATCTGATGTGAACATGCAGCTCCCCCTAAAACTAACCTTACTCCGAACCGTCACCCTTCGCCTGAACCTAACTTAACTCTATCCATCACCTTAAATCCAAGCATCCATATCACCGTTAATGTAATCCAATCCCTTAAAATAGACAGAGAGCAAAACTTATCCACAACTAAAACGGATGTAACACACAAGCCGCAAGCCTGACCCCAACTCTTAACCTCGCACACTTTCTAACCCTCACACAAATATTAACCCCAACCCATACCTAAACAGTCAAGTTTACCATAAGCCTAAATGAGACAATAGGTTCATTCATCCTTAAGCACTAAACCCTACTCTCAGCTTCAACCTCACACTCACCCTACACTTGATCCACAACCTTACCATAACCCGAATCCTCAAGCAGCCGTAACTCTAACCTGAACTCTAACACTGTCTCTAAACATGCCCACATGCCTGTACCTATGCCCGTTTAAAGTTAACCCTAAACCGAAATCTTCTGTCCCACTATTTTGCAGCATTTTAAAGAAGTACACTGGGAAAGGTTTTTCTGCAAGGAAGAAATTGCAGGCGGAGTGGCTGAAATGAGAATATCATGCTGCACGAGCTCTTTGCCCTCAGATGTAGAAGTGTCATCAGTGGGCATCATAGAGAAACGGGACTTTAATAAGTGATCATCAACCTCTGTGAATTCCCTTTGTTCTAGACGCCTGAAATAAAGAGTTGTCCTGAGTCACATAAACCTCCACCGAGTGGTCTTAATGTGGCACGGGAACATGCCGGTAGAAGAGAATTCCGAAGAAGGCTGAACGTCCACAATTGAATGGTCATTCCCAGAAATGAAGTGGCAGCCGGATCAGACTGGGAAACTTAAGCTTCCATTAGACAATGAAGATGTGAGAATCTGGTAGGTCCACAATTCACGGTGTCCTTAGATCCATGAAATTCCGCGTGGAATTTTAGTCAGAAAATGAAAACTCCGCAGCCTCTGTTCAGCAGGCCAGGTGTAGCTCCCAGAGGCACACTGGTGCTCCTCTAGAATTTGGATAAAAATCGTTTTCACGGGAATAAAGAACCTTGATCAAGCCAGGTGGGTCTTGACAAACAAAATTGCTGCATGTGCCCTGTATACTGACAAGCACTGACCTGTGCTAGTCCATGGCGTATTCAGCACAGGAATCTGCATCGATTGAGCCAAGACAAAGGAAAGCTCAGGGAGGCAGCACCCGTGTCGAAAAGCATTTCTACTTCAAAGATGAGGCAGATGAGGTGAAAAGACAAAGCCAGAGCAAATAGTTTTAATCATCAGCAGAATTTCACAGAGCAATATTGCTGGGAGAGAAAAGGCACCACTTGAGGGAGACACGCTCCACAAAACTACCTAGGGCAGGAGCCGGGTTGCCCCCAGGCACTAGGCTTGTCAGGCCTCAGCATTGTAAGGAGAGTTCACTGAAGTCCCCTAGTGAAGTTTTCTCCTCTGTCCTAAGTCTACGTTCCTAAAATTTACTCCGCGGTTTCTCATGATCCTGGGTTATGAACGGCCACCATTCACCGTTCTCCTTACACTCATGCGTCACCATCGACCTTAAAAGAAAGGGAGGACACGCAACTGCTGGCAGGTAAATTCAGCAAACTTTGTCTCAACACAAAAGAGACAGCTCTGTGGTGACCCGTCTTCCACGGTAAAACATTTCCTGGCGAATAAGGAATCTTCCCATCGCAATGACAATATGAGAGAATTGCCACCGATGGATTTGCCGCTGTGCCTACAAACATCATCTTGAGGCCATACCGTAGTGAAGCACGGGAACCCAGGCGCTTCACCCTTTACCCTAGACCAGTGAAACTCAGAGAAGCACTATTGACCTGTGAGACATGACATTGCTGGAAGCATCAGTGTACAGAGGCATGGGAACCTCGAAGGAGCTTCTTCCGTGTGAAAAAAACGCAGGCTGAACTTCATGGCAGGTTCCAGATTCTCAGGAATTCCACGGGCTGTATTGCTCAGAGGTAGAACCCACTGCTTGGGGCACACTTGAACTGAAAAATCTTGCTGGACTCACGGCTTTCCCAAAGACCCAAGGTTCTCAAAGAGCGAGCATAAGTTTGACGGAAAAACCAACTGCCGGTGGCGCCTTTTTGTCTTGAAACCGACAAGGAGCAAGATTTTCCTTCAACCATGAATCTCAGAAACATTTTGATCGTGAAGGAAAACCAGGGAGAGCAGATGTACTTCCAATAATCCTACACTTAAATGAAACCTCAAACCTAAATCCTATCCTAAAACCTACCCTAATCCTTAACCTAACCTAGGTCAAAACCTAGCCCTAGGTCTAAACCTAAAAAGAGGTGTAACCCTAAGCATAGGTGTAATTCTGTAGACTCCTATCCTTAAACTGAACCCTAACCTAAGGCTCACTGTAAACCAAGCCCTAACCCTAACCGTATGTCTACCCTAAGGCTGAGCCTAATCCTAACCCCAAATCTGATGTGAACATGCAACTCCCCCTACAACTAACCTTACTCTGAACCGTCACCCTTCGCCTGAACCTAACTTAACTGTATCCATTACCTTCAATCCAAGCCTCCATATCACCGTTAATGTAATCCAATCCCTTAAACTAGACAGAGAGCTAAACATATCCACAACCAAAACGGATGTAACACACAAGCCGCAAGCCTGACCCCAACTCTTAACCTCGCACACTTTCTATCCCTCACACAAATATTAACCCCAACCCATACCTAAACAGTCAAGTTTACCATAAGCCTAAATGAGACAATAGGTTCATTCATCCTTAAGCACTAAACCCTACTCTCAGCTTCAACCTCACACTAACCCTACACTTGATCCACAGCCTTACCATAACCTGAAGCCTCACGCAGCCGTAACTCTAACCTGAACTCTAACACTGTCTCTAAACATGCCCACATGCCTGTACCTATGCCCGTTTAAAGTTAACCCTAAACCGAAATTTCTGTCCCACTATTTTGCAGCATTTTAAAGAAGTACACTGGGAATGGTTTTTCTGCAAGGAAGAAATTGCAGGCGGCGTGGCTGAAATGAGAATATCATGCTGCACGAGCTCTTTGCCCTCAGATGTAGAAGTGTCATCAGTGGGCATCATAGAGAAACGGGACTTTAATAAGTGATCATCAACCTCTGTGAATTCCCTTTGTTCTAGACGCCTGAAATAAAGAGTTGTCCTGAGTCACATAAACCTCCACCGAGTGGTCTTAATGTGGCACGGGAACATGCCGGTAGAAGAGAATTCCGAAGAAGGCTGAACGTCCACAATTGAATGGTCATTGCCAGAAATGAAGTGGCAGCCGGATCAGACTGGGAAACTTATGCTTCCATTAGACAATGAAGATGTGAGAATCTGGTACGTCCACAATTCACGGTGTCCTTAGATCCATGAAATTCCGTGTGGAATTTTAGTCAGAAAATGAAAACTCCGGAGCCTCTGTTCAGCAGGCCGGGTGTAGTTCCCAGAGGCACACTGGTGCTCCTCTAGAATTTGGATAAAAATCGTTTTCACGGGAATAAAAACCTTGATCAAGCTAGGTGGGTCTTGACAAACGAAATTGCTGCGTGTGCCCAGTATACTGACAAGCACCCACCTGTGCTAGTCCATGGCGTATTCAGCACAGGAATCTGCATCCATTGAGCCAAGACAAAGGAAAGCTCAGGGAGGCAGCACCCCTGTCGAAAAGCATTTGTACTTCAAAGATGAGGCCAATGAGTTGAAATGACAAAGCCAGGGCAAATAGTTTTCATCATCAGCAGAATTTCACGTAGCAATATTGCTGGGAGAGAAAAGGCACCACTTGAGGGAGACACGCTCCACAAAACTACCTAGGGCAGGAGCCGGGTTGCCCCCAGGCACTAGGCGTGTCAGGCCTCAGCATTTTAAGGAGAGTTCACTGAAGTCCCTGAGTGAAGTTTTCTCCGCTGTCCTAAGTCTACGTTCCTAAAATATACTCCGCGGTTTCTCATGATCCTGGGTTATGAACGGCCACCATTCCCCGTTCTCCTTACATTCATGCGTCACCATCGACCTTAAAAGAAAGGGAGGACACGCAACTGCTGGCAGGTAAATTCAGCAAACTTTGTCTCAACACAAAAGACACAGCTCTGTGGTGACCCGTCTTCCACGGTAAAACATTTCCTGGCGAATAAGGAATCTTCCCATGGCAATGACAATATGAGAGAATTGCCATCGATGGATTTGCCGCTGTGCCTACAAACATCATCTTGAGGCCATACCGTAGTGAAGCACGGGAACCCAGGCGCTTCACCCTTTACCCTAGACCAGTGAAACTCAGAGAAGCACTATTGACCTGTGAGACATGACGTTGCTGGAAGCATCAGTGTACAGAGGCATGGGAACCTCGAAGGAGCTTCTTCCGTGTGAAAAAAACGCAGGCTGAACTTCATGGCAGGTTCCAGATTCTCAGGAATTCCACGGGCTGTATTGCTCAGAGGTAGAACCCACTGCTTGGGGCACACTTGAACTGAAAAATCTTGCTGGACTCACGGCTTTCCCAAAGACCCAAGGTTCTCAAAGAGCGAGCATAAGTTTGACGGAAAAACCAACTGCCGGTGGCGCCTTTTTGTCTTGAAACCGACAAGGAGCAAGATTTTCCTTCAACCATGAATCTCAGAAACATTGTGCTCGTGAAGGAAAACCAGGGAGAGCAGATGTACTTCCAATAATCCTACACTTAAATGAAACCTCAAAACTAAATCCAATCCTAAAACCTACCCTAATCCTAACCCTAACCTAGGTCAAAACCTAGCTCTAGGTCTAAACTTAAAAAGAGGTGTAACCCTAAGCCTAGGTGTAATTTTGTAGACTCCTATCCTTAAACTGAACCCTAACCTAAGGCTCACCGTAAACCAAGCCCTAACCCTAACCGTATGTCTACCCTAAGGCTGAGCCTAATCCTAACCCCAAATCTGATGTGACCATGCAGCTCCCCCTACAACTAACCTTACTCCGAACCGTCACCCTTCGCCTGAACCTAACTTAACTGTATCCATCACCTTCAATCCAAGCCTCCATATCACCGTTAATGTAATCCAATCCCTTAAACTAGACAGAGAGCTAAACATATCCACAACCAAAACGGATGTAACACACAAGCCGCAAGCCTGACCCCAACTCTTAACCTCGCACACTTTCTATCCCTCACACAAATATTAACCCCAACCCATACCTAAACAGTCAAGTTTACCATAAGACTAAATGAGACCATAAGTTCATTCATCCTTAAGCACTAAACCCTACTCTCAGCTTCAACCTCACACTCACCCGACACTTGATCCACAACCTTACCATAACCCGAATCCTCACGCAGCCGTAACTCTAACCTGAACTCTAACACTGTCTCTAAACATGCCCACATGCCTGTACCTATGCCCGTTTAAAGTTAACCCTAAACCGAAATCTTCTGTCCCACTATTTTGCAGCATTTTAAAGAAGTACACTGGGAAAGGTTTTTCTGCAAGGAAGAAATTGCAGGCGGCGTGGCTGAAATGACAATATCATGCTGCAGGAGCTCTTTGCCCTCAGATGTAGAAGTGTCATCAGTGGGCATCATAGAGAAAGGGGACTTTAATAAGTGATCATCAACCTCTGTGAATTTCCTTTGTTCTAGACGCCTGAAATAAAGAATTGTCCTGAGTCACATAAACCTCCACCGAGGGGTCTTAATGTGGCGCGGGAACATGCTGGTAGAAGAGAATTCCGAAGAAGGCTGAACGTCCACAATTGAATGGTCTATGCCAGAAATGAAGTGGCAGCCGGATCAGACTGGGAAACTTAAGCTTTCATTAGACAATGAAGATGTGAGAATCTGTTACGTCCACAATTCACGGTGTCCTTAGATCCATGAAATTCCGTGTGGACTTTTAGTCAGAAAATGAAAACTCCGGAGCCTATGTTCAGCAGGCCTGGGTGTAGTTCCCAGAGGCACACTGGTGCTCCTCTTGAATTTGGATAAAAATCGTTTTCACGGGAATAAAGAACCTTGATCAAGCCAGGTGGGTCTTGACAAACGAAATTGCTGCGTGTGCCCAGTATACTGACAAGCACCCACATGTGCTAGTCCATGGCGTATTCAGCACAGGAATCTGCATCAATTGAGCCAAGACAAAGGAAAGCTCAGGGAGGCAGCACCCGTTTTGAATAGCATTTGTACTTCAAAGATGAGGCAGATGAGTGAAACCACAAAGCCATGGCAAATAGTTTTCATCATTGGCAGAATTTCACGCAGCAATAATACTGGGAGAGAAAAGACACCACCTGAGGGAGGCAAGCCCCACAAAACTACCTAGGGCAGGAGCCGGGTTGCCCCCAGGCACTAGGCGTGTCAGGCCTCAGCAATGTAAGGAGAGTTCATTGAAGTCCCTGAGTGAAGTTTTCTCCGCTGTCCTACGTCTACGTTCCTAAAATTTACTCTGCGGTTTCTCATGATCCTGGGTTATGAACGGCCACCATTCACCGTTCTCCTTACACTCATGCGTCTCCATCGACCTTAAAAGCAAGGGACGACACGCAACTGCTGGCAGGTAAATTCAGCATACTTTGTCTCAACACAAAAGGGACAGCTCTGTGGTGACCCGCCTTCCACGGTAAAACATTTCCTAGCGAATAAGGAATCTTCCCATCGCAATGACAAAATGAGAGAATTGCCCCCGATGGATTTGCCGCTGTGCCTACAAACATCATCTTGAGCCCATACCGTAGTGAAGCACGGGAACCCAGGCGCTTCACCCTTTACCCTAGAGCAGTGAAACTCAGAGAAGCACTATTGACCTGTGAGACATGACGTTGCTGGAAGCATCAGTGTACAGAGGCAGGGGAACCTCGAAGGAGCTTCTTCCGTGTGAATAAAACGCAGGCTGAACTTCATGGCAGGTTCCAGATTCTCAGGAATTACATGGGCTGTATTGCTCAGAGGTAGAACCCACTGCTTGGGGCACACTTGAACTGAAAAATCTTGCTGGACTCACGGCTTTCCCAAAGACCCAAGGTTCTCAAAGAGCGAGCATAAGTTTGACGGAAAAACCAACTGCCGGTGGGGCCTTTTTGCCTTGAAACCAACAAGGAGCAAGATTTTCCTTAAACCATGAATCTCAGAAACATTGTGATCGTGAAGGAAAACAAGGGAGAGCAGATGTACTTCCAATAATTCTACACCTAAAGGAAACCTCAAACCTAAATCCTATCCTAAAACCTACCCTAATCCTAACCCCAACCTAGGTCAAAAGCTAGCCCTAGGTCTAAACCTAAAAAGAGGTGTAACCCTAAGCCTAGGTGTAATTCTGTAGACTCCTAACCTTAAACTGAACCGTAACCTAAGGCTCACCCTAAACCAAGCCCTAAACCTAACCATATGTCTACCTTAAGGGTGAGCCTAATCCTAACCGCAAATCTGATGTGAACTTGCAGCTCACCCTACAACTAACCTTACTCCTAACCATCACCCTTCGCCTGAACCTAACTTAACTGTATCCATCACCTTCAATCCAAGCCTCCATATAACCGTTAATGTAATCCAATCCCTTAAAGTAGACAGAGAGCTAAACTTATCCACAACCAAAACGGATGTAACACACAAGCCGCAAGCCTGACCCCAACTCTTAACCTCGCACACTTTCTAACCCTCACACAAATATTAACCCCAAACCATACCTAAACAGTCAAGTTTACCATAAGACTAAATGAGACAATAAGTTCATTCATCCTTAAGCACTAAACCCTACTTTTACCTTCAACCTCACACTCACCCTACATTTGATCCACAACCTTACCATAACCCGAATTTCACGCAGCCGTTACTCTAACCTGAACCCTAACACTGTCTCTAAACATGCCCACATGCCTGTACCTATTTCCGTTTAAAGTTAACCCTAAACCGAAATATTCTGTCCCACTATTTTGCAGAATTTTAAAGAAGTACACTGGGAAAGATTTTTCTGCGAGGAAGAAACTGAAGGCGGCGTGGCTGAAATGAGAATATCATGCTGCACGAGCTCTTTGCCCTCAGATGTAGAAGTGTCATCAGTGGGCATCATAGAGAAATGGGACTTTAATAAGTGATCATCAACCTCTGTGAATTTCCTTTGTTCTAGACGCCTGAAATAAAGAATTGTCCTGAGTCACATAAACCTCCACCGAGGGGTCTTAATGTGGCGCGGGAACATGCTGGTAGAAGAAAATTCCGAAGAAGGCTGAACGTCCACAATTGAATGGTCATTGCCAGAAATTTAGTGGCAGCCGGATCAGACTGGGAAACTTAAGCATCCATTAGACAATGAAGATGTGAGAATCTGGTACGTCCACAATTCACGGTGTCCTTAGATCCATGAAATTCCGTGTGGAATTTTAGTCAGAAAATGAAAACTCCGGAGCCTCTGTTCAGCAGGCCCGGGTGTAGCTCCCAGAGGCACAATGGTGCTCCTCTAGAATTTGGATAAAAATCGTTTTCACGGGAATAAAGAACCTTGATCAAGCCAGGTGGGTCTTGACAAACGAAATTGCTACGTGTGCCCAGTATACTGAGAAGCACCCACCTGTGCTAGTCCATGGCTTATTCAGCACAGGAATCTGCATCCATTGAGCCAAGACAAAGGAAAGCTCAGGGAGGCAGCACCCCTGTGGAAAAGCATTTGTACTTCAAAGATGAGGCAGATGAGGTGAAACCACAAAGCCATGGCAAATAGTTTTCATCATCAGCAGAATTTCACACAGCAATATTGCTGGGAGAGAAAAGGCACCACCTGAGGGAGGCAAGCTCCACAAAACTACCTATGGTAAGAGCCGGGTTGCCCCCAGGCACTAGGCGTGTCAGGCCTCATTATTGTAAGGAGAGTTCACTGAAGTCCCTGAGTGAAGTTTTCTCCACTGTCCTACGTCTACGTTCCTAAAATTTACTCTGCGGTTTCTCATGATCCTGGGTTATGAAGTGGCCACCATTCACCGTTCTCCTTACACTCATGCGTCTCCATCGACCTTAAAAGCAAGGGAGGACACGCAATTGCTGGCAAGTAAATTCAGCAAACTTTGTCTCAACACAAAAGAGACAGCTCTGTGGTGACCCGCCTTCCACGGTAAAACATTTCCTAGCGAATAAGGAATCTTCCCATCGCAATGACAAAATGAGAGAATTGCCACCGATGGATTTGCCGCTGTGCCTACAAACATCATCTTGAGGCCATACCGTAGTGAAGCACGGAAACCCAGGCGCTTCACCCTTTACCCTAGACCAGTGAAACTCAGAGCAGCACTATTGACCTGTGAGACATGACGTTGCTGGAAGCATCAGTGTACAGAGGCATGGGAACCTCGAAGGAGCTTCTTCCGTGTGAAAAAAACGCAGGCTGAACTTCATGGCAGGTTCCAGATTCTCAGGAATTCCACGGGCTGTATTGCTCAGAGGTAGAACCCACTGCTTGGGGCACACTTGAACTGAAAAATCTTGCTGGACTCACGGCTTTCCCAAAGACCCAAGGTTCTCAAAGAGCGAGCATAATTTTGACGGAAAAACCAACTGCCGGTGGCGCCTTTTTGTCTTGAAACCGACAAGGAGCAAGATTTTCCTTCAACCATGAATCTCAGAAACATTGTGCTCGTGTAGGAAAACCAGGGAGAGCAGATGTACTTCCAATAATCCTACACTTAAAGGAAACCTCAAACCTAAATCCTATCCTAAAACCTACCCTAATCCTAACCCTAACCTAGGTCAAAACCTAGCCCAAGGTCTAAACCTAAAAAGAGGTTTAACCCTAAGCCTAGGTGTAATTCGGTAGACTCCTATCCTTAAACTGAACCCTAACCTAAGGCTCACCCTAAACCAAGCTCTAACCCTAACCGTATATCTACCTTAAGGCTGAGCCTAATCCTAACCCCAAATCTGATGTGAACTTGCAGCTCACCCTACAACTAACCTTACTCCTAACCGTCACCCTTCGCCTGAACCTAACTTAACTCTATCCATCACCTTTAATCCAAGCCTCCATATCACCGTTAATGTAATCCAATCCCTTAAACTAGACAGAGAGCTAAACTTATCCACAACCAAAACGGATGTAACACACAAGCCACAAGCCTGACCCCAACTCTTAACCTCGCACACTTTCTAAACCTCACACAAATATTAACCCCAACCCATACCTAAACAGTCAAGTTTAATATAAGAATAAATGAGACAATAAGTTCATTCATCCTTAAGCACTAAACCCTACTCTTACCTTCAACCTCACACTCACCCTACATTTGATCCACAACCTTACCATAACCCAAATCCTCACGCCGCCGTAACTCTAACCTGAACTCTAACACTGTCTCTAAACATGCCCACATGCCTGTACCTATGCCCGTTTAAAGTTAGCCCTAAACCGAAATCTTCTGTACCACTATTTTGCAGCATTTTAAAGAAGTACACTGGGAAAGATTTTTCTGCAAGGAAGAAACTGCAGGCGGCGTGGCTGAAATGAGAATATCATGCTGCACGAGCTCTTTGCCCTCAGATGTAGAAGTGTCATCAGTGGGCATCATAGAGAAACGGGACTTTAATAAGTGATCATCAACCTCTGTGAATTCCCTTTGTTCTAGACGCCTGAAATAAAGAGTTGTCCTGAGTCACATAAACCTCCACCGAGTGGTCTTAATGTGGCGCAGGAACATGCCAGTATAAGAGAATTCCGAACAAGGCTGAAAGTCCACAATTGAATGGTCATTGCCAGAAATGAAGTGGCAGCCGGATCAGACTGGGAAACTTAATCTTCCATTAGACAATGAAAATGTGAGAATCTGGTACGTCCACAATTCACGGTGTCCTTAGATCCATGAAATTCCGTGTGGAATTTTAGTCAGAAAATGAAAACTCCGGAGCCTCTGTTCAGCAGGCCCGGGTGTAGCTCCCAGAGGCACAATGGTGCTCCTCTAGAATTTGGATAAAAATCGTTCTCACGGGAATAAAGAACCTTGATCAAGCCAGGTGGGTATTGACAAACGAAATTGCTGCTTGTGCCCAGTATACTGAGAAGCACCCACCTGTGCTAGTCCATGGCTTATTCAGCACAGGAATCTGCATCCATTGAGCCAAGACAAAGGAAAGCTCAGGGAGGCAGCACCCCTGTCGAAAAGCATTTGTACTTCAAAGATGAGGCAGATGAGGTGAAACCACAAAGCCATGGCAAATAGTTTTCATCATCAGCAGAATTTCACACAGCAATATTGCTGGGAGAGAAAAGGCACCACCTGAGGGAGGCAAGCTCCACAAAACTACCTATGGTAGGAGCCGGGTTGCCCCCAGGCACTAGGCGTATCAGGCCTCAGCATTGTAAGGAGAGTTCACTGAAGTCCCTGAGTGAAGTTTTCTCCACTGTCCTACGTCTACGTTCCTAAAATTTACTCTGCGGTTTCTCATGATCCTGGGTTATGAAGTGGCCACCATTCACCGTTCTCCTTACACTCATGCGTCTCCATCGACCTTAAAAGCAAGGGAGGACACACAACTGCTGGCAGGTAAATTCAGCAAACTTTGTCTCAACACAAAAGAGACAGCTCTGTGGCGACCCGCCTTCCACGGTAAAACATTTCCTGGCGAATAAGGAATCTTCCCATGGCAATGACAATATGAGAGAATTGCCACCGATGGATTTGCCGCTGTGCTACAAACATCATCTTGAGGCCATACCGTAGTGAAGCACGGGAACCCAGGCGCTTCACCCTTTACCATAGACCAGTGAAACTCAGAGAAGCACTATTGACCTGTGAGACATGACGTTGCTGGAAGCATCAGTGTACAGAGGCATGGGAACCTCGAAGGAGCTTCTTCCGTGTGAAAAAAACGCAGGCTGAACTTCATGGCAGGTTCCAGATTCTCAGGAATTCCACGGGCTGTATTGCTCAGAGGTAGAACCCACTGCTTGGGGCACACTTGAACTGAAAAATCTTGCTGGACTCACGGCTTTCCCAAAGACCCAAGGTTCTCAAAGAGCGAGCATAAGTTTGACGGAAAAACCAACTGCCAGTGGCGCCTTTTTGCCTTGAAATCGACAAGGAGCAAGATTTTCCTTAAACCATGAATCTCAGAACCATTGTGATCGTGAAGGAAAACCAGGGAGAGCAGATGTACTTCCAATAATCCTACAATTAAAGGAAACCTCAAACCTAAATCCTATCCTAAAACCTACCCTAATCCTAACCCTAACCTAGGTCAAAACCTAGCCCAAGGTCTAAACCTAAAAAGAGGTTTAACCCTAAGCCTAGGTGTAATTCTGTAGACTCCTATCCTTAAACTGAACCCTAACCTAAGGCTCACCCTAAACCAAGCCCTAACCCTAACCATATGTCTACCTTAAGGGTGAGCCTAATCCTAACCGCAAATCTGATGTGAACTTGCAGCTCAACCTACAACTAACCTTACTCCTAACCATCACCCTTCGCCTGAACCTAACTTAACTGTATCCATCACCTTCAATCCAAGCCTCCATATCACCGTTAATGTAATCCAATCCCTTAAAGTAGAAAGAGAGCTAAACTTATCCACAACCAAAACGGATGTAACACACAAGCCGCAAGCCTGACCCCAACTCTTAACCTCGCACACTTTCTAACCCTCACACAAATATTAATCCCAACCCATACCTAAACAGTCAAGTTTACCATAAGACTAAATGAGAGCATAAGTTCATTCATCCTTAAGCACTAAACCCTACTTTTACCTTCAACCTCACACTCACCCTACATTTGATCCACAACCTTACCATAACCCGAATTTCACGCAGCCGTTACTCTAACCTGAACTCTAACACTGTCTCTAAACATGCCCACATGCCTGTACCTATTTCCATTTAAAGTTAACCCTAAACCGAAATCTTCTGTCCCACTATTTTGCAGCATTTTAAAGAAGTACACTGGGAAAGATTTTTCTGCAAGGAAGAAACTGAAGGCGGCGTGGCTGAAATGAGAATATCATGCTGCAAGAGCTCTTTGCCCTCAGATGTAGAAGTGTCATCAGTGGGCATCATAGAGAAACGGGACTTTAATAAGTGATCATCAAACTCTGTGAATTCCCTTTGTTCTAGACGCCTGAAATAAAGAGTTGTCCTGAGTCACATAAACCTCCACCGAGTGGTCTTAATGTGGCGCAGGAACATGCCAGTATAAGAGAATTCCGAAGAAGGCTGAACGTCCACAATTGAATGGTCATTGCCAGAAATTTAGTGGCAGCCGGATCAGACTGGGAAACTTAAGCTTCCATTAGACAATGAAGATGTGAGAATCTGGTACGTCCACAATTCACGGTGTCCTTAGATCCATGAAAATCCGTGTGGAATTTTAGTCAGAAAATGAAAACTCCGGAGCCTCTGTTCAGCAGGCCCGGGTGTAGCTCCCAGAGGCACAATGGTGCTCCTCTAGAATTTGGATAAAAATCGTTCTCACGGGAATAAAGAACCTTGATCAAGCCAGGTGGGTCTTGACAAACGAAATTTCTGCTTGTGCCCAGTATACTGAGAAGCACCCACCTGTGCTAGTCCATGGCGTATTCAGCACAGGAATCTGCATCCATTGAGCCAAGACAAAGGAAAGCTCAGGGAGGCAGCACCCCTGTCGAAAAGCATTTGTACTTCAAAGATGAGGCAGATGAGGTGAAACCACAAAGCCATGGCAAATAGTTTTCATCAGCAGCAGAATTTCACACAGCAATATTGCTGGGAGAGAAAAGGCACCACCTGATGGAGGCAAGCTCCACAAAACTACCTATGGTAGGAGCCGGGTTGCCCCCAGGCACTAGGCATGTCAGACCTCAGCATTGTAAGGAGAGTTCACTGAAGTCCCTGCGTGAAGTTTTCTCCACTGTCCTACGTCTACGTTCCTAAAATTTACTCTGCGGTTTCTCATGATCCTGGGTTATGAACGGCCACCATTCACCGTTCTCCTTACACGCATGCGTCTCCATCGACCTTAAAAGCAAGGGAGGACACACAACTGCTGGCAGGTAAATTCAGCAAACTTTGTCTCAACACAAAAGAGACAGCTCTGTGGCGACCCGCCTTCCACGGTAAAACATTTCCTGGCGAATAAGGAATCTTCCCATGGCAATGACAATATGAGAGAATTGCCACCGATGGATTTGCCGCTGTGCTACAAACATCATCTTGAGGCCATACCGTAGTGAAGCACGGGAACCCAGGCGCTTCACCCTTTACCATAGACCAGTGAAACTCAGAGAAGCACTATTGACCTGTGAGACATGACGTTGCTGGAAGCATCAGTGTACAGAGGCATGGGAACCTCGAAGGAGCTTCTTCCGTGTGAAAAAAACGCAGGCTGAACTTCATGGCAGGTTCCAGATTCTCAGGAATTCCACGGGCTGTATTGCTCAGAGGTAGAACCCACTGCTTGGGGCACACTTGAACTGAAAAATCTTGCTGGACTCACGGCTTTCCCAAAGACCCAAGGTTCTCAAAGAGCGAGCATAAGTTTGACGGAAAAACCAACTGCCAGTGGCGCCTTTTTGCCTTGAAATCGACAAGGAGCAAGATTTTCCTTAAACCATGAATCTCAGAACCATTGTGATCGTGAAGGAAAACCAGGGAGAGCAGATGTACTTCCAATAATCCTACAATTAAAGGAAACCTCAAACCTAAATCCTATCCTAAAACCTACCCTAATCCTAACCCTAACCTAGGTCAAAACCTAGCCCAAGGTCTAAACCTAAAAAGAGGTTTAACCCTAAGCCTAGGTGTAATTCTGTAGACTCCTATCCTTAAACTGAACCCTAACCTAAGGCTCACCCTAAACCAAGCCCTAACCCTAACCATATGTCTACCTTAAGGGTGAGCCTAATCCTAACCGCAAATCTGATGTGAACTTGCAGCTCAACCTACAACTAACCTTACTCCTAACCATCACCCTTCGCCTGAACCTAACTTAACTGTATCCATCACCTTCAATCCAAGCCTCCATATCACCGTTAATGTAATCCAATCCCTTAAAGTAGACAGAGAGCTAAACTTATCCACAACCAAAACGGATGTAACACACAAGCCGCAAGCCTGACCCCAACTCTTAACCTCGCACACTTTCTAACCCTCACACAAATATTAATCCCAACCCATACCTAAACAGTCAAGTTTACCATAAGACTAAATGAGAGCATAAGTTCATTCATCCTTAAGCACTAAACCCTACTTTTACCTTCAACCTCACACTCACCCTACATTTGATCCACAACCTTACCATAACCCGAATTTCACGCAGCCGTTACTCTAACCTGAACTCTAACACTGTCTCTAAACATGCCCACATGCCTGTACCTATTTCCATTTAAAGTTAACCCTAAACCGAAATCTTCTGTCCCACTATTTTGCAGCATTTTAAAGAAGTACACTGGGAAAGATTTTTCTGCAAGGAAGAAACTGAAGGCGGCGTGGCTGAAATGAGAATATCATGCTGCAAGAGCTCTTTGCCCTCAGATGTAGAAGTGTCATCAGTGGGCATCATAGAGAAACGGGACTTTAATAAGTGATCATCAAACTCTGTGAATTCCCTTTGTTCTAGACGCCTGAAATAAAGAGTTGTCCTGAGTCACATAAACCTCCACCGAGTGGTCTTAATGTGGCGCAGGAACATGCCAGTATAAGAGAATTCCGAAGAAGGCTGAACGTCCACAATTGAATGGTCATTGCCAGAAATTTAGTGGCAGCCGGATCAGACTGGGAAACTTAAGCTTCCATTAGACAATGAAGATGTGAGAATCTGGTACGTCCACAATTCACGGTGTCCTTAGATCCATGAAAATCCGTGTGGAATTTTAGTCAGAAAATGAAAACTCCGGAGCCTCTGTTCAGCAGGCCCGGGTGTAGCTCCCAGAGGCACAATGGTGCTCCTCTAGAATTTGGATAAAAATCGTTCTCACGGGAATAAAGAACCTTGATCAAGCCAGGTGGGTCTTGACAAACGAAATTTCTGCTTGTGCCCAGTATACTGAGAAGCACCCACCTGTGCTAGTCCATGGCGTATTCAGCACAGGAATCTGCATCCATTGAGCCAAGACAAAGGAAAGCTCAGGGAGGCAGCACCCCTGTCGAAAAGCATTTGTACTTCAAAGATGAGGCAGATGAGGTGAAACCACAAAGCCATGGCAAATAGTTTTCATCAGCAGCAGAATTTCACACAGCAATATTGCTGGGAGAGAAAAGGCACCACCTGATGGAGGCAAGCTCCACAAAACTACCTATGGTAGGAGCCGGGTTGCCCCCAGGCACTAGGCATGTCAGACCTCAGCATTGTAAGGAGAGTTCACTGAAGTCCCTGAGTGAAGTTTTCTCCACTGTCCTACGTCTACGTTCCTAAAATTTACTCTGCGGTTTCTCATGATCCTGGGTTATGAACGGCCACCATTCACCGTTCTCCTTACACGCATGCGTCTCCATCGACCTTAAAAGCAAGGGAGGACACGCAACTGCTGGCAAGTAAATTCAGCAAACTTTGTCTCAACACAAAAGAGACAGCTCTGTGGTGACCCGCCTTCCACGGTAAAACATTTCCTAGCGAATAAGGAATCTTCCCATCGTAATGACAAAATGAGAGAATTGCCACCGATGGATTTGCCGCTGTGCCTACAAACATCATCTTGAGGCCATACCGTAGTGAAGCACGGAAACCCAGGCGCTTCACCCTTTACCCTAGACCAGTGAAACTCAGAGCAGCACTATTGACCTGTGAGACATGACGTTGCTGGAAGCATCAGTGTACAGAGGCAGGGGAACCTCGAAGGAGCTTCTTCCGTGTGAAAAAAACGCAGGCTGAACTTCATGGCAGGTTCCAGATTCTCAGGAATTCCACGGGCTGTATTGCTCAGAGGTAGAACCCACTGCTTGGGGCACACTTGAACTGAAAAATCTTGCTGGACTCACGGCTTTCCCAAAGACCCAAGGTTCTCAAAGAGCGAGCATAAGTTTGACGGAAAAACCAACTGCCGGTGGCGCCTTTTTATCTTGAAACCGACAAGGAGCCAGATTTTCCTTCAACCATGAATCTCAGAAACATTGTGATCGTGAAGGAAAACCAGGGAGAGCAGATGTACTTCCAATAATCCTACACTTAAAGGAAACCTCAAACCTAAATCCTATCCTAAAACCTACCCTAATCCTAACCCTAACCTAGGTCAAAACCTAGCCCAAGGTCTAAACCTAAAAAGAGGTTTAACCCTAAGCCTAGGTGTAATTCTGTAGACTCCTATCCTTAAACTGAACCCTAACCTAAGGCTCACCCTAAACCAAGCTCTAACCCTAACCGTATGTCTACCTTAAGGCTGAGCCTAATCCTAACCCCAAATCTGATGTGAACTTGCAGCTCACCCTACAACTAACCTTACTCCTAACCGTCACCCTTCGCCTGAACCTAACTTAACTCTATCCATCACCTTCAATCCAAGCCTCCATATCACCGTTAATGTAATCCAATCCCTTAAACTAGACAGAGAGCTAAACTTATCCACAACCAAAACGGATGTAACACACAAGCCACAAGCCTGACCCCAACTCTTAACCTCGCACACTTTCTAAACCTCACACAAATATTAACCCCAACCCATACCTAAACAGTCAAGTTTACCATAAGAATAAATGAGACAATAAGTTCATTCATCCTTAAGCACTAAACCCTACTCTTACCTTCAACCTCACACTCACCCTACATTTGATCCACAACCTTACCATAACCCAAATCCTCACGCAGCCGTAACTCTAACCTGAACTCTAACACTGTCTCTAAACATGCCCACATGCCTGTACCTATGCCCGTTTAAAGTTAGCCCTAAACCGAAATCTTCTGTCCCACTATTTTGCAGCATTTTAAAGAAGTACACTGGGAAAGATTTTTCTGCAAGGAAGAAACTGCAGGCGGCGTGGCTGAAATGAGAATATCATGCTGCACGAGCTCTTTGCCCTCAGATGTAGAAGTGTCATCAGTGGGCATCATAGAGAAACGGGACTTTAATAAGTGATCATCAACCTCTGTGAATTCCCTTTGTTCTAGACGCCTGAAATAAAGAGTTGTCCTGAGTCACATAAACCTCCACCGAGTGGTCTTAATGTGGCGCAGGAACATGCCAGTATAAGAGAATTCCGAACAAGGCTGAAAGTCCACAATTGAATGGTCATTGCCAGAAATGAAGTGGCAGCCGGATCAGACTGGGAAACTTAACTTGCATTAGACAATGAAAATGTGAGAATCTGGTACGTCCACAATTCACGGTGTCCTTAGATCCATGAAATTCCGTGTGGAATTTTAGTCAGAAAATGAAAACTCCGGAGCCTCTGTTCAGCAGGCCCGGGTGTAGCTCCCAGAGGCACAATGGTGCTCCTCTAGAATTTGGATAAAAATCGTTCTCACGGGAATAAAGAACCTTGATCAAGCCAGGTGGGTATTGACAAACGAAATTGCTGCTTGTGCCCAGTATACTGAGAAGCACCCACCTGTGCTAGTCCATGGCTTATTCAGCACAGGAATCTGCATCCATTGAGCCAAGACAAAGGAAAGCTCAGGGAGGCAGCACCCCTGTCGAAAAGCATTTGTACTTCAAAGATGAGGCAGATGAGGTGAAACCACAAAGCCATGGCAAATAGTTTTCATCATCAGCAGAATTTCACACAGCAATATTGCTGGGAGAGAAAAGGCACCACCTGAGGGAGGCAAGCTCCACAAAACTACCTATGGTAGGAGCCGGGTTGCCCCCAGGCACTAGGCGTATCAGGCCTCAGCATTGTAAGGAGAGTTCACTGAAGTCCCTGAGTGAAGTTTTCTCCACTGTCCTAGGTCTACGTTCCTAAAATTTACTCTGCGGTTTCTCATGATCCTGGGTTATGAACGGCCACCATTCACCGTTCTCCTTACACGCATGCGTCTCCATCGACCTTAAAAGCAAGGGAGGACACACAACTGCTGGCAGGTAAATTCAGCAAACTTTGTCTCAACACAAAAGAGACAGCTCTGTGGCGACCCGCCTTCCACGGTAAAACATTTCCTGGCGAATAAGGAATCTTCCCATCTCAATGACAATATGAGAGAATTGCCACCGATGGATTTGCCGCTGTGCCTACAAACATCATCTTGAGGCCATACCGTAGTGAAGCACGGGAACCCAGGCGCTTCACCCTTTACCATAGACCAGTGAAACTCAGAGAAGCACTATTGACCTGTGAGACATGACGTTGCTGGAAGCATCAGTGTACAGAGGCTTGGGAACCTCGAAGGAGCTTCTTCCGTGTGAAAAAAACGCAGGCTGAACTTCATGGCAGGTTCCAGATTCTCAGGAATTCCACGGGCTGTATTGCTCAGAGGTAGAACCCACTGCTTGGGGCACACTTGAACTGAAAAATCTTGCTGGACTCACGGCTTTCCCAAAGACCCAAGGTTCTCAAAGAGCGAGCATAAGTTTGACGGAAAAACCAACTGCCAGTGGCGCCTTTTTGCCTTGAAATCGACAAGGAGCAAGATTTTCCTTAAACCATGAATCTCAGAACCATTGTGATCGTGAAGGAAAACCAGGGAGAGCAGATGTACTTCCAATAATCCTACAATTAAAGGAAACCTCAAACCTAAATCCTATCCTAAAACCTACCCTAATCCTAACCCTAACCTAGGTCAAAACCTAGCCCAAGGTCTAAACCTAAAAAGAGGTTTAACCCTAAGCCTAGGTGTAATTCTGTAGACTCCTATCCTTAAACTGAACCCTAACCTAAGACTCACCCTAAACCAAGCCCTAACCCTAACCATATGTCTACCTTAAGGGTGAGCCTAATCCTAACCGCAAATCTGATGTGAACTTGCAGCTCACCCTACAACTAACCTTACTCCTAACCATCACCCTTCGCCTGAACCTAACTTAACTGTATCCATCACCTTCAATCCAAGCCTCCATATCACCGTTAATGTAATCCAATCCCTTAAACTAGACAGAGAGCTAAACTTATCCACAACCAAAACGGATGTAACACATAAGCCGCAAGCCTGACCCCAACTCTTAACCTCGCACACTTTCTAACCCTCACACAAATATTAACCCCAACCCATACCTAAACAGTCAAGTTTACCATAAGACTAATTGAGACCATAAGTTCATTCATCCTTAAGCACTAAACCCTACTTTTACCTTCAACCTCACACTCACCCTACATTTGATCCACAACCTTACCATAACCCGAATTTCACGCAGCCGTTACTCTAACCTGAACTCTAACACTGTCTCTAAACATGCCCACATGCCTGTACCTATGCCCGTTTAAAGTTAGCCCTAAACCGAAATCTTCTGTCCCACTATTTTGCAGCATTTTAAAGAAGTACACTGGGAAAGATTTTTCTGCAAGGAAGAAACTGCAGGCGGCGTGGCTGAAATGAGAATATCATGCTGCACGAGCTCTTTGCCCTCAGATGTAGAAGTGTCATCAGTGGGCATCATAGAGAAACGGGACTTTAATAAGTGATAATCAACCTCTGTGAATTCCCTTTGTTCTAGACGCCTGAAATAAAGAGTTGTCCTGAGTCACATAAACCTCCACAGAGTGGTCTTAATGTGGCGCGGGAACATGCTGGTAGAAGAGAATTCCGAAGAAGGCTTAACGTCCACAATTGAATGGTCATTGCCAGAAATTTAGTGGCAGCCGGATCAGACTGGGAAACTTAAGCTTGCATTAGACAATGAAGATGTGAGAATCTGGTACGTCCACAATTCACGGTGTCCTTAGATCCATGAAATTCCGTGTGGAATTTTAGTCAGAAAATGAAAACTCCGGAGCCTCTGTTCAGCAGGCCCGGGTGTAGCTCCCAGAGGCACAATGGTGCTCCTCTAGAATTTGGATAAAAATCGTTCTCACGGGAATAAAGAACCTTGATCAAGCCAGGTGGGTCTTGACAAACGAAATTTCTGCTTGTGCCCAGTATACTGAGAAGCACCCACCTGTGCTAGTCCAGGGCGTATTCAGCACAGGAATCTGCATCCATTGAGCCAAGACAAAGGAAAGCTCAGGGAGGCAGCACCCCTGTGGAAAAGCATTTGTACTTCAAAGATGAGGCAGATGAGGTGAAACCACAAAGCCATGGCAAATAGTTTTCATCATCAGCAGAATTTCACACAGCAATATTGCTGGGAGAGAAAAGGCACCACCTGAGGGAGGCAAGCTCCACAAAACTACCTATGGTAGGAGCCGGGTTGCCCCCAGGCACTAGGCGTGTCAGGCCTCAGCATTGTAAGGAGAGTTCACTGAAGTCCCTGAGTGAAGTTTTCTCCACTGTCCTAGGTCTACGTTCCTAAAATTTACTCTGCGGTTTCTCATGATCCTGGGTTATGAAGTGGCCACCATTCACCGTTCTCCTTACACTCATGCGTCTCCATCGACCTTAAAAGCAAGGGAGGACACACAATTGCTGGCAGGTAAATTCAGCAAACTTTGTCTCAACACAAAAGAGACAGCTCTGTGGCGACCCGCCTTCCACGGTAAAACATTTCCTGGCGAATAAGGAATCTTCCCATCGCAATGACAATATGAGAGAATTGCCACCGATGGATTTGCCGCTGTGCCTACAAACATCATCTTGAGGCCATACCGTAGTGAAGCACGGGAACCCAGGCGCTTCACCCTTTACCATAGACCAGTGAAACTCAGAGAAGCACTATTGACCTGTGAGACATGACGTTGCTGGAAGCATCAGTGTACAGAGGCATGGGAACCTCGAAGGAGCTTCTTCCGTGTGAAAAAAACGCAGGCTGAACTTCATGGCAGGTTCCAGATTCTCAGGAATTCCACGGGCTGTATTGCTCAGAGGTAGAACCCACTGCTTGGGGCACACTTGAACTGAAAAATCTTGCTGGACTCACGGCTTTCCCAAAGACCCAAGGTTCTCAAAGAGCGAGCATAAGTTTGACGGAAAAACCAACTGCCAGTGGCGCCTTTTTGCCTTGAAATCGACAAGGAGCAAGATTTTCCTTAAACCATGAATCTCAGAACCATTGTGATCGTGAAGGAAAACCAGGGAGAGCAGATGTACTTCCAATAATCCTACAATTAAAGGAAACCTCAAACCTAAATCCTATCCTAAAACCTACCCTAATCCTAACCCTAACCTAGGTCAAAACCTAGCCCAAGGTCTAAACCTAAAAAGAGGTTTAACCCTAAGCCTAGGTGTAATTCTGTAGACTCCTATCCTTAAACTGAACCCTAACCTAAGGCTCACCCTAAACCAAGCCCTAACCCTAACCATATGTCTACCTTAAGGGTGAGCCTAATCCTAACCGCAAATCTGATGTGAACTTGCAGCTCACCCTACAACTAACCTTACTCCTAACCATCACCCTTCGCCTGAACCTAACTTAACTGTATCCATCACCTTCAATCCAAGCCTCCATATCACCGTTAATGTAATCCAATCCCTTAAACTAGACAGAGAGCTAAACTTATCCACAACCAAAACGGATGTAACACACAAGCCGCAAGCCTGACCCCAACTCTTAACCTCGCACACTTTCTAACCCTCACACAAATATTAACCGCAACCCATACCTAAACAGTCAAGTTTACCATAAGACTAAATGAGACCATAAGTTCATTCATCCTTAAGCACTAAACCCTACTTTTACCTTCAACCTCACACTCACCCTACATTTGATCCACAACCTTACCATAACCCGAATTTCACGCAGCCGTTACTCTAATCTGAACTCTAACACTGTCTCTAAACATGCCCACATGCCTGTACCTATTTCCGTTTAAAGTTAACCCTAAACCGAAATCTTCTGTCCCACTATTTTGCAGCATTTTAAAGAAGTACACTGGGAAAGATTTTTCTGCAAGGAAGAAACTGCAGGCGGCGTGGCTGAAATGAGAATATCATGCTGCACGAGCTCTTTGCCCTCAGATGTAGAAGTTTCATCAGTGGGCATCATAGAGAAACGGGACTTTAATAAGTGATCATCAACCTCTGTGAATTCCCTTTGTTCTAGACGCCTGAAATAAAGAGTTGTCCTGAGTCACATAAACCTCCACCGAGTGGTCTTAATGTGGCGCAGGAACATGCCAGTATAAGAGAATTCCGAAGAAGGCTGAACGTCCACAATTGAATGGTCATTGCCAGAAATTTAGTGGCAGCCGGATCAGACTGGGAAACTTAAGCTTCCATTAGACAATGAAGATGTGAGAATCTGGTACGTCCACAATTCACGGTGTCCTTAGATCCATGAAAATCCGTGTGGAATTTTAGTCAGAAAATGAAAACTCCGGAGCCTCTGTTCAGCAGGCCCGGGTGTAGCTCCCAGAGGCACAATGGTGCTCCTCTAGAATTTGGATAAAAATCGTTCTCACGGGAATAAAGAACCTTGATCAAGCCAGGTGGGTCTTGACAAACGAAATTTCTGCGTGTGCCCAGTATACTGAGAAGCACCCACCTGTGCTAGTCCAGGGCGTATTCAGCACAGGAATCTGCATCCATTGAGCCAAGACAAAGGAAAGCTCAGGGAGGCAGCACCCCTGTGGAAAAGCATTTGTACTTCAAAGATGAGGCAGATGAGGTGAAACCACAAAGCCAAGGCAAATAGTTTTCATCAGCAGCAGAATTTCACACAGCAATATTGCAGGGAGAGAAAAGGCACCACCTGAGGGAGGCAAGCTCCACAAAACTACCTATGGTAGGAGCCGGGTTGCCCCCAGGCACTAGGCGTGTCAGACCTCAGCATTGTAAGGAGAGTTCACTGAAGTCCCTGAGTGAAGTTTTCTCCACTGTCCTACGTCTACGTTCCTAAAATTTACTCTGCGGTTTCTCATGATCCTGGGTTATGAACGGCCACCATTCACCGTTCTCCTTACACGCATGCGTCTCCATCGACCTTAAAAGCAAGGGAGGACACACAACTGCTGGCAGGTAAATTCAGCAAACTTTGTCTCAACACAAAAGAGACAGCTCTGTGGCGACCCGCCTTCCACGGTAAAACATTTCCTGGCGAATAAGGAATCTTCCCATCGCAATGACAATATGAGAGAATTGCCACCGATGGATTTGCCGCTGTGCCTACAAACATCATCTTGAGGCCATACCGTAGTGAAGCACGGGAACCCAGGCGCTTCACCCTTTACCCTAGACCAGTGAAACTCAGAGAAGCACTATTGACCTGTGAGACATGACGTTGCTGGAAGCATCAGTGTACAGAGGCATGGGAACCTCGAAGGTGCTTCTTCCGTGTGAAAAAAACGCAGGCTGAACTTCATGGCAGGTTCCAGATTCTCAGGAATTCCACGGGCTGTATTGCTCAGAGGTAGAACCCACTGCTTGGGGCACACTTGAACTGAAAAATCTTGCTGGACTCACGGCTTTCCCAAAGACCCAAGGTTCTCAAAGAGCGAGCATAAGTTTGACGGAAAAACCAACTGCCAGTGGCGCCTTTTTGCCTTGAAATCGACAAGGAGCAAGATTTTCCTTAAACCATGAATCTCAGAAACATTGTGATCGTGAAGGAAAACCAGGGAGAGCAGATGTACTTCCAATAATCCTACAATTAAAGGAAACCTCAAACCTAAATCCTATCCTAAAACCTACCCTAATCCTAACCCTAACCTAGGTCAAAACCTAGCCCAAGGTCTAAACCTAAAAAGAGGTTTAACCCTAAGCCTAGGTGTAATTCTGTAGACTCCTATCCTTAAACTGAACCCTAACCTAAGGCTCACCCTAAACCAAGCCCTAACCCTAACCGTATGTCTACCTTAAGGCTGAGCCTAATCCTAAGCCCAAATCTGATGTGAACATGCAGCTCCCCCCAAAACTAACCTTATTCCGAACCGTCACCCTTCGCCTGAACCTAACTTAACTCTATCCATCACCTTAAATCCAAGCCTCCATATCACCGTTAATGTAATCCAATCCCTTAAAATAGACAGAGAGCAAAACTTATCAACAACTAAGACGGATGTAACACACAAGCCGCAAGCCTGACCCCAACTCTTAACCTCGCACACCTTCTTACCCTCACACAAATATTAACCCCAACCCATACCTAAACAGTCAAGTTTACCATAAGCCTAAATGAGACAATAGGTTCATTCATCCTTAAGCACTAAACCCTACTCTCAGCTTCAAACTCACACTCACCCGACACTTGATCCACAACCTTACCATAACCCGAATCCTCACGCAGCCGTAACTCTAACTTGAACTCTAACACTGTCTCTAAACATGCCCACATGCCTGTACCTATGCCCGTTTAAAGTTAACCCTAAACCGAAATCTTCTGTCCCACTATTTTGCAGCATTTTAAAGAAGTACACTGGGAAAGATTTTTCTGTAAGGAAGAAACGGCAGGCGGCGTGGCTGAAATGAGAATATCATGCTGCACGAGCTCTTTGCCCTCAGATGTAGAAGTGTCATCAGTGGGCATCATAGAGAAACGGGACTTTAATAAGTGATCATCAACCTCTGTGAATTCCCTTTGTTCTAAACGCCTGAAACAAAGAGTTGTCCTGAGTCACATAAACCTCCACCTAGTGGTCTTAATGTGGCGCGGGAACATGCCGGTAGAAGAGAATTCCGAGGAAGGCTGAACGTCGACAATTGAATGGTCATTCCCAGAAATGAAGTGGCAGCCGGATCAGACTGGGAAACTTAAGCTTCCATTAGACAATGAAGATATGAGAATCTGGTAGGTCCACAATTCACGTTGTCCTTAGATCCATGAAATTCCGTGTGGAATTTTAGTCAGAAAATGAAAACTCCGGAGCCTCTGTTCAGCAGGCCCGGGTGTAGCTCCCAGAGGCACACTGGTGCTCCTATAGAATTTGGATAAAAATCGTTTTCACGGGAATAAAGAACCTTGATCAAGCCAGGTGGGCCTTGACCAACGAAATTGCTGCGTGTGCCAGGTATACTGACAAGCACCCACCTGTGCTAGTCCATGGCGTTTCCAGCACAGGAATCTGCATCGATTGAGCCAAGACAAAGGAAAGATCAGGGTGGCAGCACCCATGTCGAAAAGCATTTGTACTTCAAAGATGAGGCCAATGAGGTGAAATGACAAAGCCAATGCAAATAGTTTTCATCATTGGCAGAATTTCACGGAGCAATATTGCTGGGAGAGAAAAGGCACCACTTGAGGGAGACAAGCTCCACAAAACTACCTAGGGCAGGAGCCGGGTTGCCCCCAGGCACTAGGCGTGTCAGGCCTCAGCATTGTAAGGTGAGTTCACTGAAGTCCCTGAGTGAAGTTTTCTCCGCTGTCCTATGTCTACGTTCCTAAAATTTACTCTGCGGTTTCTCATGATCCTAGGTTATGAATGGCCACCATTCACCGTTCTCCTTACACTCATGCGTCTCCATCAACCTTAAAAGAAAGGGAGGACACGCAACTGCTGGCAGGTAAATTCAGCATACTTTGTCTCAACACAAAAGAGACAGCTCTGTGGTGACCCGTCTTCTACGGTAAAACATTTCCTGGCGAATAAGGAATCTTCCCATTGCAATGACAATGTGAGAGAATTGCCACCGATGGATTTGCCGCTGTGCCTACAAACATAATCTTGAGGCCATACCGTAGGGAAGCACGGAAACCCAGGCGCTTCACCCTTTACCCTAGACCAGTGAAACTCAGAGAAGCACTATTGACCTGTGAGACATGACGTTGCTGGAAGCATCAGTGTACAGAGGCAGGGGAACCTCGAAGGAGCTTCTTCCGTGTGAATAAAACGCAGGCTGAACTTCATGGCAGGTTCCAGATTCTCAGGAATTCCACGGGCTGTATTGCTCAGAGGTAGAACCCACTGCTTGGGGCACACTTGAACTGAAAAATCTTGCTGGACTCACGGCTTTCCCAAAGACCCAAGGTTCTCAAAGAGCGAGCATAAGTTTGACGGAAAAACCAACTGCCGGTGGCCCCTTTTTCCCTTGAAACCGACAAGGAGCAAGATTTTCCTTAAACCATGAATCTCAGAAACATTGTGATCGTGAAGGAAAACCAGGGAGAGCAGATGTACTTCCAATAATCCTACACTTAAATGAAACCTCAAACCTAAATCCTATCCTAAAACCTACCCTAATCCTAACGCCAACCTAGGTCAAAACCTAGCCCTAAGTCTAAACCTAAAAAGAGGTGTAACCATAAGCCTAGGTGTAATTCTGTAGACTCCTATCCTTAAACTGAACCCTAACCTAAGGCTCACCCTAAACCAAGCCCTAAACCTAACCATATGTCTCCCCTAAGGCTAAGCCTAATCCTAAGCCCAAATCTGATGTGAACATGCAGCTCCCCCTAAAACTAACCTTACTCCGAACCGTCACCTTTCGCCTGAACCTAACTTAACTCTATCCATCACCTTAAATCCAAGCATCCATATCACCGTTAATGTAATCCAATCCCTTAAAATAGACAGAGAGCAAAACTTATCCACAACTAAAACGGATGTAACACACAAGCCGCAAGCCTGACCCCAACTCTTAACCTCGCACACTTTCTAACCCTCACACAAATATTAACCCCAACCCATACCTAAACAGTCAAGTTTACCATAAGCCTAAATGAGACAATAGGTTCATTCATCCTTAAGCACTAAACCCTACTCTCAGCTTCAACCTCACACTCACCCTACACTTGATCCACAACCTTACCATAACCCGAATCCTCAAGCAGCCGTAACTCTAACCTGAACTCTAACACTGTCTCTAAACATGCCCACATGCCTGTACCTATGCCCGTTTAAAGTTAACCCTAAACCGAAATCTTCTGTCCCACTATTTTGCAGCATTTTAAAGAAGTACACTGGGAAAGGTTTTTCTGCAAGGAAGAAATTGCAGGCGGAGTGGCTGAAATGAGAATATCATGCTGCACGAGCTCTTTGCCCTCAGATGTAGAAGTGTCATCAGTGGGCATCATAGAGAAACGGGACTTTAATAAGTGATCATCAACCTCTGTGAATTCCCTTTGTTCTAAACGCCTGAAATAAAGAGTTGTCCTGAGTCACATAAACCTCCACCGTGTGGTCTTAATGTGGCGCGGGAACATGCCGGTAGAAGAGAATTCTGAGGAAGGCTGAACGTCCACAATTGAATGGTCATTCCCAGAAATGAAGTGGCAGCCGGATCAGACTGGGAAACTTAAGCTTCCATTAGACAATGAAGATGTGAGAATCTGGTAGGTCCACAATTCACGGTGTCCTTAGATCCATGAAATTCCGCGTGGAATTTTAGTCAGAAAATGAAAACTCCGCAGCCTCTGTTCAGCAGGCCAGGTGTAGCTCCCAGAGGCACACTGGTGCTCCTCTAGAATTTGGATAAAAATCGTTTTCACGGGAATAAAGAACCTTGATCAAGCCAGGTGGGTCTTGACAAACAAAATTGCTGCATGTGCCCTGTATACTGACAAGCACTGACCTGTGCTAGTCCATGGCGTATTCAGCACAGGAATCTGCATCCATTGAGCCAAGACAAAGGAAAGCTCAGGGAGGCAGCACCCCTGTCGAAAAGCATTTGTACTTCAAAGATGAGGCCAATGAGTTGAAATGACAAAGCCAGGGCAAATAGTTTTCATCATCAGCAGAATTTCACGTAGCAATATTGCTGGGAGAGAAAAGGCACCACTTGAGGGAGACACGCTCCACAAAACTACCTAGGGCAGGAGCCGGGTTGCCCCCAGGCACTAGGCGTGTCAGGCCTCAGCATTTTAAGGAGAGTTCACTGAAGTCCCTGAGTGAAGTTTTCTCCGCTGTCCTAAGTCTACGTTCCTAAAATATACTCCGCGGTTTCTCATGATCCTGGGTTATGAACGGCCACCATTCCCCGTTCTCCTTACATTCATGCGTCACCATCGACCTTAAAAGAAAGGGAGGACACGCAACTGCTGGCAGGTAAATTCAGCAAACTTTGTCTCAACACAAAAGACACAGCTCTGTGGTGACCCGTCTTCCACGGTAAAACATTTCCTGGCGAATAAGGAATCTTCCCATGGCAATGACAATATGAGAGAATTGCCATCGATGGATTTGCCGCTGTGCCTACAAACATCATCTTGAGGCCATACCGTAGTGAAGCACGGGAACCCAGGCGCTTCACCCTTTACCCTAGACCAGTGAAACTCAGAGAAGCACTATTGACCTGTGAGACATGACGTTGCTGGAAGCATCAGTGTACAGAGGCATGGGAACCTCGAAGGAGCTTCTTCCGTGTGAAAAAAACGCAGGCTGAACTTCATGGCAGGTTCCAGATTCTCAGGAATTCCACGGGCTGTATTGCTCAGAGGTAGAACCCACTGCTTGGGGCACACTTGAACTGAAAAATCTTGCTGGACTCACGGCTTTCCCAAAGACCCAAGGTTCTCAAAGAGCGAGCATAAGTTTGACGGAAAAACCAACTGCCGGTGGCGCCTTTTTGTCTTGAAACCGACAAGGAGCAAGATTTTCCTTCAACCATGAATCTCAGAAACATTGTGCTCGTGAAGGAAAACCAGGGAGAGCAGATGTACTTCCAATAATCCTACACTTAAATGAAACCTCAAAACTAAATCCAATCCTAAAACCTACCCTAATCCTAACCCTAACCTAGGTCAAAACCTAGCTCTAGGTCTAAACTTAAAAAGAGGTGTAACCCTAAGCCTAGGTGTAATTTTGTAGACTCCTATCCTTAAACTGAACCCTAACCTAAGGCTCACCGTAAACCAAGCCCTAACCCTAACCGTATGTCTACCCTAAGGCTGAGCCTAATCCTAACCCCAAATCTGATGTGACCATGCAGCTCCCCCTACAACTAACCTTACTCCGAACCGTCACCCTTCGCCTGAACCTAACTTAACTGTATCCATCACCTTCAATCCAAGCCTCCATATCACCGTTAATGTAATCCAATCCCTTAAACTAGACAGAGACCTAAACATATCCACAACCAAAACGGATGTAACACACAAGCCGCAAGCCTGACCCCAACTCTTAACCTCGCACACTTTCTATCCCTCACACAAATATTAACCCCAACCCATACCTAAACAGTCAAGTTTACCATAAGCCTAAATGAGACAATAGGTTCATTCATCCTTAAGCACTAAACCCTACTCTCAGCTTCAACCTCACACTCACCCGACACTTGATCCACAACCTTACCATAACCCGAATCCTCACGCAGCCGTAACTCTAACCTGAACTCTAACACTGTCTCTAAACATGCCCACATGCCTGTACCTATGCCCGTTTAAAGTTAACCCTAAACCGAAATCTTCTGTCCCACTATTTTGCAGCATTTTAAAGAAGTACACTGGGAAAGGTTTTTCTGCAAGGAAGAAATTGCAGGCGGCGTGGCTGAAATGAGAATATCATGCTGCAGGAGCTCTTTGCCCTCAGATGTAGAAGTGTCATCAGTGGGCATCATAGAGAAACGGGACTTTAATAAGTGATCATCAACCTCTGTGAATTTCCTTTGTTCTAGACGCCTGAAATAAAGAATTGTCCTGAGTCACATAAACTTCCACCGAGGGGTCTTAATGTGGCGCGGGAACATGCTGGTAGAAGAGAATTCCGAAGAAGGCTGAACGTCCACAATTGAATGGTCTATGCCAGAAATGAAGTGGCAGCCGGATCAGACTGGGAAACTTAAGCTTTCATTAGACAATGAAGATGTGAGAATCTGTTACGTCCACAATTCACGGTGTCCTTAGATCCATGAAATTCCGTGTGGAATTTTAGTCAGAAAATGAAAACTCCGGAGCCTATGTTCAGCAGGCCTGGGTGTAGTTCCCAGAGGCACACTGGTGCTCCTCTTGAATTTGGATAAAAATCGTTTTCACGGGAATAAAGAACCTTGATCAAGCCAGGTGGGTCTTGACAAACGAAATTGCTGCGTGTGCCCAGTATACTGACAAGCACCCACATGTGCTAGTCCATGGCGTATTCAGCACAGGAATCTGCATCAATTGAGCCAAGACAAAGGAAAGCTCAGGGAGGCAGCACCCGTTTTGAATAGCATTTGTACTTCAAAGATGAGGCAGATGAGGTGAAACCACAAAGCCATGGCAAATAGTTTTCATCATTGGCAGAATTTCACGCAGCAATATTACTGGGAGAGAAAAGACACCACCTGAGGGAGGCAAGCCCCACAAAACTACCTAGGGCAGGAGCCGGGTTGCCCCCAGGCACTAGGCGTGTCAGGCCTCAGCAATGTAAGGAGAGTTCACTGAAGTCCCTGAGTGAAGTTTTCTCCGCTGTCCTACGTCTACGTTCCTAAAATTTACTCTGCGGTTTCTCATGATCCTGGGTTATGAACGGCCACCATTCACCGTTCTCCTTACACTCATGCGTCACCATCGACCTTAAAAGAAAGGGAGGACACGCAACTGCTGGCAGGTAAATTCAGCAAACTTTGTCTCAACACAAAAGAGACAGCTCTGTGGTGACCCGTCTTCCACGGTAAAACATTTCCTGGCGAATAAGGAATCTTCCCATCGCAATGACAATATGAGAGAATTGCCACCGATGGATTTGCCGCTGTGCCTACAAACATCATCTTGAGGCCATACCGTAGTGAAGCACGGGAACCCAGGCGCTTCACCCTTTACCCTAGACCAGTGAAACTCAGAGAAGCACTATTGACCTGTGAGACATGACGTTGCTGGAAGCATCAGTGTACAGAGGCATGGGAACCTCGAAGGAGCTTCTTCCGTGTGAAAAAAACGCAGGCTGAACTTCATGGCAGGTTCCAGATTCTCAGGAATTCCACGGGCTGTATTGCTCAGAGGTAGAACCCACTGCTTGGGGCACACTTGAACTGAAAAATCTTGCTGGACTCACGGCTTTCCCAAAGACCCAAGGTTCTCAAAGAGCGAGCATAAGTTTGACGGAAAAACCAACTGCCGGTGGCGCCTTTTTGTCTTGAAACCGACAAGGAGCAAGATTTTCCTTCAACCATGAATCTCAGAAACATTTTGATCGTGAAGGAAAACCAGGGAGAGCAGATGTACTTCCAATAATCCTACACTTAAATGAAACCTCAAACCTAAATCCTATCCTAAAACCTACCCTAATCCTTAACCTAACCTAGGTCAAAACCTAGCCCTAGGTCTAAACCTAAAAAGAGGTGTAACCCTAAGCATAGGTGTAATTCTGTAGACTCCTATCCTTAAACTGAACCCTAACCTAAGGCTCACTGTAAACCAAGCCCTAACCCTAACCGTATGTCTACCCTAAGGCTGAGCCTAATCCTAACCCCAAATCTGATGTGAACATGCAACTCCCCCTACAACTAACCTTACTCTGAACCGTCACCCTTCGCCTGAACCTAACTTAACTGTATCCATTACCTTCAATCCAAGCCTCCATATCACCGTTAATGTAATCCAATCCCTTAAACTAGACAGAGAGCTAAACATATCCACAACCAAAACGGATGTAACACACAAGCCGCAAGCCTGACCCCAACTCTTAACCTCGCACACTTTCTATCCCTCACACAAATATTAACCCCAACCCATACCTAAACAGTCAAGTTTACCATAAGCCTAAATGAGACAATAGGTTCATTCATCCTTAAGCACTAAACCCTACTCTCAGCTTCAACCTCACACTAACCCTACACTTGATCCACAGCCTTACCATAACCTGAAGCCTCACGCAGCCGTAACTCTAACCTGAACTCTAACACTGTCTCTAAACATGCCCACATGCCTGTACCTATGCCCGTTTAAAGTTAACCCTAAACCGAAATTTCTGTCCCACTATTTTGCAGCATTTTAAAGAAGTACACTGGGAATGGTTTTTCTGCAAGGAAGAAATTGCAGGCGGCGTGGCTGAAATGAGAATATCATGCTGCACGAGCTCTTTGCCCTCAGATGTAGAAGTGTCATCAGTGGGCATCATAGAGAAACGGGACTTTAATAAGTGATCATCAACCTCTGTGAATTCCCTTTGTTCTAGACGCCTGAAATAAAGAGTTGTCCTGAGTCACATAAACCTCCACCGAGTGGTCTTAATGTGGCACGGGAACATGCCGGTAGAAGAGAATTCCGAAGAAGGCTGAACGTCCACAATTGAATGGTCATTGCCAGAAATGAAGTGGCAGCCGGATCAGACTGGGAAACTTATGCTTCCATTAGACAATGAAGATGTGAGAATCTGGTACGTCCACAATTCACGGTGTCCTTAGATCCATGAAATTCCGCGTGGAATTTTAGTCAGAAAATGAAAACTCCGGAGCCTCTGTTCAGCAGGCCGGGTGTAGTTCCCAGAGGCACACTGGTGCTCCTCTAGAATTTGGATAAAAATCGTTTTCACGGGAATAAAGAACCTTGATCAAGCCAGGTGGGTCTTGACAAACGAAATTGCTACGTGTGCCCAGTATACTGAGAAGCACCCACCTGTGCTAGTCCATGGTGTATTCAGCACAGGAATCTGCATCCATTGAGCCAAGACAAAGGAAAGCTCAGGGAGGCAGCACCCCTGTCGAAAAGCATTTGTACTTCAAAGATGAGGCCAATGAGTTGAAATGACAAAGCCAGGGCAAATAGTTTTCATCATCAGCAGAATTTCACGTAGCAATATTGCTGGGAGAGAAAAGGCACCACTTGAGGGAGACACGCTCCACAAAACTACCTAGGGCAGGAGCCGGGTTGCCCCCAGGCACTAGGCGTGTCAGGCCTCAGCATTTTAAGGAGAGTTCACTGAAGTCCCTGAGTGAAGTTTTCTCCGCTGTCCTAAGTCTACGTTCCTAAAATATACTCCGCGGTTTCTCATGATCCTGGGTTATGAACGGCCACCATTCCCCGTTCTCCTTACATTCATGCGTCACCATCGACCTTAAAAGAAAGGGAGGACACGCAACTGCTGGCAGGTAAATTCAGCAAACTTTGTCTCAACACAAAAGACACAGCTCTGTGGTGACCCGTCTTCCACGGTAAAACATTTCCTGGCGAATAAGGAATCTTCCCATGGCAATGACAATATGAGAGAATTTCCATCGATGGATTTGCCGCTGTGCCTACAAACATCATCTTGAGGCCATACCGTAGTGAAGCACGGGAACCCAGGCGCTTCACCCTTTACCCTAGACCAGTGAAACTCAGAGAAGCACTATTGACCTGTGAGACATGACGTTGCTGGAAGCATCAGTGTACAGAGGCATGGGAACCTCGAAGGAGCTTCTTCCGTGTGAAAAAAACGCAGGCTGAACTTCATGGCAGGTTCCAGATTCTCAGGAATTCCACGGGCTGTATTGCTCAGAGGTAGAACCCACTGCTTGGGGCACACTTGAACTGAAAAATCTTGCTGGACTCACGGCTTTCCCAAAGACCCAAGGTTCTCAAAGAGCGAGCATAAGTTTGACGGAAAAACCAACTGCCGGTGGCGCCTTTTTGTCTTGAAATCGACAAGGAGCAAGATTTTCCTTCAACCATGAATCTCAGAAACATTGTGCTCGTGAAGGAAAACCAGGGAGAGCAGATGTACTTCCAATAATCCTACACTTAAATGAAACCTCAAAACTAAATCCAATCCTAAAACCTACCCTAATCCTAACCCTAACCTAGGTCAAAACCTAGCTCTAGGTCTAAACTTAAAAAGAGGTGTAACCCTAAGCCTAGGTGTAATTTTGTAGACTCCTATCCTTAAACTGAACCCTAACCTAAGGCTCACCGTAAACCAAGCCCTAACCCTAACCGTATGTCTACCCTAAGGCTGAGCCTAATCCTAACCCCAAATCTGATGTGACCATGCAGCTCCCCCTACAACTAACCTTACTCCGAACCGTCACCCTTCGCCTGAACCTAACTTAACTGTATCCATCACCTTCAATCCAAGCCTCCATATCACCGTTAATGTAATCCAATCCCTTAAACTAGACAGAGACCTAAACATATCCACAACCAAAACGGATGTAACACACAAGCCGCAAGCCTGACCCCAACTCTTAACCTCGCACACTTTCTATCCCTCACACAAATATTAACCCCAAACCATACCTAAACAGTCAAGTTTACCATAAGCCTAAATGAGACAATAGGTTCATTCATCCTTAAGCACTAAACCCTACTCTCAGCTTCAACCTCACACTCACCCGACACTTGATCCACAACCTTACCATAACCCGAATCCTCACGCAGCCGTAACTCTAACCTGAACTCTAACACTGTCTCTAAACATGCCCACATGCCTGTACCTATGCCCGTTTAAAGTTAACCCTAAACCGAAATCTTCTGTCCCACTATTTTGCAGCATTTTAAAGAAGTACACTGGGAAAGGTTTTTCTGCAAGGAAGAAATTGCAGGCGGCGTGGCTGAAATGAGAATATCATGCTGCAGGAGCTCTTTGCCCTCAGATGTAGAAGTGTCATCAGTGGGCATCATAGAGAAACGGGACTTTAATAAGTGATCATCAACCTCTGTGAATTTCCTTTGTTCTAGACGCCTGAAATAAAGAATTGTCCTGAGTCACATAAACCTCCACCGAGGGGTCTTAATGTGGCGCGGGAACATGCTGGTAGAAGAGAATTCCGAAGAAGGCTGAACGTCCACAATTGAATGGTCTATGCCAGAAATGAAGTGGCAGCCGGATCAGACTGGGAAACTTAAGCTTTCATTAGACAATGAAGATGTGAGAATCTGTTACGTCCACAATTCACGGTGTCCTTAGATCCATGAAATTCCGTGTGGAATTTTAGTCAGAAAATGAAAACTCCGGAGCCTATGTTCAGCAGGCCTGGGTGTAGTTCCCAGAGGCACACTGGTGCTCCTCTTGAATTTGGATAAAAATCGTTTTCACGGGAATAAAGAACCTTGATCAAGCCAGGTGGGTCTTGACAAACGAAATTGCTGCGTGTGCCCAGTATACTGACAAGCACCCACATGTGCTAGTCCATGGCGTATTCAGCACAGGAATCTGCATCAATTGAGCCAAGACAAAGGAAAGCTCAGGGAGGCAGCACCCGTTTTGAATAGCATTTGTACTTCAAAGATGAGGCAGATGAGGTGAAACCACAAAGCCATGGCAAATAGTTTTCATCATTGGCAGAATTTCACGCAGCAATATTACTGGGAGAGAAAAGACACCACCTGAGGGAGGCAAGCCCCACAAAACTACCTAGGGCAGGAGCCGGGTTGTCCCCAGGCACTAGGCGTGTCAGGCCTCAGCAATGTAAGGAGAGTTCACTGAAGTCCCTGAGTGATGTTTTCTCCGCTGTCCTACGTCTACGTTCCTAAAATTTACTCTGCGGTTTCTCATGATCCTGGGTTATGAACGGCCACCATTCACCGTTCTCCTTACACTCATGCGTCTCCATCGACCTTAAAAGCAAGGGACGACACGCAACTGCTGGCAGGTAAATTCAGCATACTTTGTCTCAACACAAAAGGGACAGCTCTGTGGTGACCCGCCTTCCACGGTAAAACATTTCCTAGCGAATAAGGAATCTTCCCATCGCAATGACAAAATGAGAGAATTGCCACCGATGGATTTGCCGCTGTGCCTACAAACATCATCTTGAGCCCATACCGTAGTGAAGCACGGGAACCCAGGCGCTTCACCCTTTACCCTAGAGCAGTGAAACTCAGAGAAGCACTATTGACCTGTGAGACATGACGTTGCTGGAAGCATCAGTGTACAGAGGCAGGGGAACCTCGAAGGAGCTTCTTCCGTGTGAATAAAACGCAGGCTGAACTTCATGGCAGGTTCCAGATTCTCAGGAATTACATGGGCTGTATTGCTCAGAGGTAGAACCCACTGCTTGGGGCACACTTGAACTGAAAAATCTTGCTGGACTCACGGCTTTCCCAAAGACCCAAGGTTCTCAAAGAGCGAGCATAAGTTTGACGGAAAAACCAACTGCCGGTGGGGCCTTTTTGCCTTGAAACCAACAAGGAGCAAGATTTTCCTTAAACCATGAATCTCAGAAACATTGTGATCGTGAAGGAAAACAAGGGAGAGCAGATGTACTTCCAATAATCCTACACTTAAAGGAAACCTCAAACCTAAATCCTATCCTAAAACCTACCCTAATCCTAACCCCAACCTAGGTAAAAAGCTAGCCCTAGGTCTAAACCTAAAAAGAGGTGTAACCCTAAGCCTAGGTGTAATTCTGTAGACTCCTAACCTTAAACTGAACCGTAACCTAAGGCTCACCCTAAACCAAGCCCTAAACCTAACCGTATGTCTACCCTAAGGCTAAGCCTAATCCTAACCCCAAATCTGATGTGAACATGCAGCTCCCCCTACAACTAACCTTACTCCGAACCGTCACCCTTCGCCTGAACCTAACTTAACTCTATCCATCACCTTCAATCCAAGCCTCCATATCACCGTTAATGTAATCCAATCCCATAAAATAGACAGAGAGCTAAACTTATCCACAACCAAAACGGACGTAACACACAAGCCGCAAGCCTGACCCCAACTCTTAACCTCGCACACTTTCTAACCCTCCCACAAATATTAACCCCAACCCATACCTAAACAGTCAAGTTTACCATAAGCCTAAATGAGACAATAGGTTCATTCATCCTTAAGCACTAAACCCTACTCTCAGCTTCAACCTCACACTCACCCGACACTTGATCCACAACCTTACCATAACCCGAATCCTCACGCAGCCGTAACTCTAACCTGAACTCTAACACTGTCTCTAAACATGCCCACATGCCTGTACCTATGCCCGTTTAAAGTTAACCCTAAACCGAAATCTTCTGTCCCACTATTTTGCAGCATTTTTAAGAAGTACACTGGGAAAGGTTTTTCTGTAAGGAAGAAACGGCAGGCGGCGTGGCTGAAATGAGAATATCATGCTGCATGAGTTCTTTGCCCTCAGATGTAGAAGTGTCATCAGTGGGCATCATAGAGAAACGGGACTTTAATAAGTGATCATCAACCTCTGTGAATTCCCTTTGTTCTAGACGCCTGAAATAAAGAGTTGTCCTGAGTCACATAAACCTCCACCGAGTGGTCTTAATGTGGCGCGGGAACATGCCGGTAGAAGAGAATTCCGAAGAAGGCTGAACATCCACAATTGAATGGTCATTGCCAGAAATGAAGTGACAGCCGGATCAGACTGGGAAACTTAAGCTTCCATTAGACAATGAAGATGTGAGAATCTGGTACGTCCACAATTCACGGTGTCTTTAGATCCATGAAATTCCGTGTGGAATTTTAGTCAGAAAATGAAAACTCCGGAGCCTCTGTTCAGCAGGCCCGTGTGTAGCTCCCAGAGGCACACTGGTGCTCCTCTAGTATTTGGATAAAAATCGTTCTCACGGGAATAAAGAACCTTGATCAAGCCAGGTGGGTCTTGACAAACGAAATTGCTGCGTGTGCCCGGTATACTGACAAACACCCACCTGTGCTAGTCCATGGCGTATTCAGCACAGGAATCTGCATCCATTGAGCCAAGACAAAGGAAAGCTCAGGGAGGCAGCACCCCTGTCGAAAAGCATTTGTACTTCAAAGATGAGGCCAATGAGTTGAAATGACAAAGCCAGGGCAAATAGTTTTCATCATCAGCAGAATTTCACGTAGCAATATTGCTGGGAGAGAAAAGGCACCACTTGAGGGAGACACGCTCCACAAAACTACCTAGGGCAGGAGCCGGGTTGCCCCCAGGCACTAGGCGTGTCAGGCCTCAGCATTGTAAGGAGAGTTCACTGAAGTCCCTGAGTGAAGTTTTCTCCGCTGTCCTAAGTCTACGTTCCTAAAATATACTCCGCGGTTTCTCATGATCCTGGGTTATGAACGGCCACCATTCACCGTTCTCCTTACATTCATGCGTCACCATCGACCTTAAAAGAAAGGGAGGACACGCAACTGCTGGCAGGTAAATTCAGCAAACTTTGTCTCAACACAAAAGACACAGCTCTGTGGTGACCCGTCTTCCACGGTAAAACATTTCCTGGCGAATAAGGAATCTTCCCATGGCAATGACAATATGAGAGAATTGCCATCGATGGATTTGCCGCTGTGCCTACAAACATCATCTTGAGGCCATACCGTAGTGAAGCACGGGAACCCAGGCGCTTCACCCTTTACCCTAGACCAGTGAAACTCAGAGAAGCACTATTGACCTGTGAGACATGACGTTGCTGGAAGCATCAGTGTACAGAGGCATGGGAACCTCGAAGGAGCTTCTTCCGTGTGAAAAAAACGCAGGCTGAACTTCATGGCAGGTTCCAGATTCTCAGGAATTCCACGGGCTGTATTGCTCAGAGGTAGAACCCACTGCTTGGGGCACACTTGAACTGAAAAATCTTGCTGGACTCACGGCTTTCCCAAAGACCCAAGGTTCTCAAAGAGCGAGCATAAGTTTGACGGAAAAACCAACTGCCGGTGGCGCCTTTTTGTCTTGAAACCGACAAGGAGCAAGATTTTCCTTCAACCATGTATCTCAGAAACATTGTGCTCGTGAAGGAAAACCAGGGAGAGCAGATGTACTTCCAATAATCCTACACTTAAATGAAACCTCAAAACTAAATCCAATCCTAAAACCTACCCTAATCCTAACCCTAACCTAGGTCAAAACCTAGCTCTAGGTCTAAACTTAAAAAGAGGTGTAACCCTAAGCCTAGGTGTAATTTTGTAGACTCCTATACTTAAACTGAACCCTAACCTAAGGCTCACCGTAAACCAAGCCCTAACCCTAACCGTATGTCTACCCTAAGGCTGAGCCTAATCCTAACCCCAAATCTGATGTGACCATGCAGCTCCCCCTACAACTAACCTTACTCCGAACCGTCACCCTTCGCCTGAACCTAACTTAACTGTATCCATCACCTTCAATCCAAGCCTCCATATCACCGTTAATGTAATCCAATCCCTTAAACTAGACAGAGACCTAAACATATCCACAACCAAAACGGATGTAACACACAAGCCGCAAGCCTGACCCCAACTCTTAACCTCGCACACTTTCTATCCCTCACACAAATATTAACCCCAACCCATACCTAAACAGTCAAGTTTACCATAAGCCTAAATGAGACAATAGGTTCATTCATCCTTAAGCACTAAACCCTACTCTCAGCTTCAACCTCACACTCACCCGACACTTGATCCACAACCTTACCATAACCCGAATCCTCACGCAGCCGTAATTCTAACCTGAACTCTAACACTGTCTCTAAACATGCCCACATGCCTGTACCTATGCCCGTTTAAAGTTAACCCTAAACCGAAATCTTCTGTCCCACTATTTTGCAGCATTTTAAAGAAGTACACTGGGAAAGGTTTTTCTGCAAGGAAGAAATTGCAGGCGGCGTGGCTGAAATGAGAATATCATGCTGCAGGAGCTCTTTGCCCTCAGATGTAGAAGTGTCATCAGTGGGCATCATAGAGAAACGGGACTTTAATAAGTGATCATCAACCTCTGTGAATTTCCTTTGTTCTAGACGCCTGAAATAAAGAATTGTCCTGAGTCACATAAACCTCCACCGAGGGGTCTTAATGTGGCGCGGGAACATGCTGGTAGAAGAGAATTCCGAAGAAGGCTGAACGTCCACAATTGAATGGTCTATGCCAGAAATGAAGTGGCAGCCGGATCAGACTGGGAAACTTAAGCTTTCATTAGACAATGAAGATGTGAGAATCTGTTACGTCCACAATTCACGGTGTCCTTAGATCCATGAAATTCCGTGTGGAATTTTAGTCAGAAAATGAAAACTCCGGAGCCTATGTTCAGCAGGCCTGGGTGTAGTTCCCAGAGGCACACTGGTGCTCCTCTTGAATTTGGATAAAAATCGTTTTCACGGGAATAAAGAACCTTGATCAAGCCAGGTGGGTCTTGACAAACGAAATTGCTGCGTGTGCCCAGTATACTGACAAGCACCCACATGTGCTAGTCCATGGCGTATTCAGCACAGGAATCTGCATCAATTGAGCCAAGACAAAGGAAAGCTCAGGGAGGCAGCACCCGTTTTGAATAGCATTTGTACTTCAAAGATGAGGCAGATGAGTGAAACCACAAAGCCATGGCAAATAGTTTTCATCATTGGCAGAATTTCACGCAGCAATAATACTGGGAGAGAAAAGACACCACCTGAGGGAGGCAAGCCCCACAAAACTACCTAGGGCAGGAGCCGGGTTGCCCCCAGGCACTAGGCGTGTCAGGCCTCAGCAATGTAAGGAGAGTTCACTGAAGTCCCTGAGTGAAGTTTTCTCCGCTGTCCTACGTCTACGTTCCTAAAATTTACTCTGCGGTTTCTCATGATCCTGGGTTATGAACGGCCACCATTCACCGTTCTCCTTACACTCATGCGTCTCCATCGACCTTAAAAGCAAGGGACGACACGCAACTGCTGGCAGGTAAATTCAGCATACTTTGTCTCAACACAAAAGGGACAGCTCTGTGGTGACCCGCCTTCCACGGTAAAACATTTCCTAGCGAATAAGGAATCTTCCCATCGCAATGACAAAATGAGAGAATTGCCCCCGATGGATTTGCCGCTGTGCCTACAAACATCATCTTGAGCCCATACCGTAGTGAAGCACGGGAACCCAGGCGCTTCACCCTTTACCCTAGAGCAGTGAAACTCAGAGAAGCACTATTGACCTGTGAGACATGACGTTGCTGGAAGCATCAGTGTACAGAGGCAGGGGAACCTCGAAGGAGCTTCTTCCGTGTGAATAAAACGCAGGCTGAACTTCATGGCAGGTTCCAGATTCTCAGGAATTACATGGGCTGTATTGCTCAGAGGTAGAACCCACTGCTTGGGGCACACTTGAACTGAAAAATCTTGCTGGACTCACGGCTTTCCCAAAGACCCAAGGTTCTCAAAGAGCGAGCATAAGTTTGACGGAAAAACCAACTGCCGGTGGGGCCTTTTTGCCTTGAAACCAACAAGGAGCAAGATTTTCCTTAAACCATGAATCTCAGAAACATTGTGATCGTGAAGGAAAACAAGGGAGAGCAGATGTACTTCCAATAATTCTACACCTAAAGGAAACCTCAAACCTAAATCCTATCCTAAAACCTACCCTAATCCTAACCCCAACCTAGGTCAAAAGCTAGCCCTAGGTCTAAACCTAAAAAGAGGTGTAACCCTAAGCCTAGGTGTAATTCTGTAGACTCCTAACCTTAAACTGAACCGTAACCTAAGGCTCACCCTAAACCAAGCCCTAAACCTAACCATATGTCTACCTTAAGGGTGAGCCTAATCCTAACCGCAAATCTGATGTGAACTTGCAGCTCACCCTACAACTAACCTTACTCCTAACCATCACCCTTCGCCTGAACCTAACTTAACTGTATCCATCACCTTCAATCCAAGCCTCCATATAACCGTTAATGTAATCCAATCCCTTAAAGTAGACAGAGAGCTAAACTTATCCACAACCAAAACGGATGTAACACACAAGCCGCAAGCCTGACCCCAACTCTTAACCTCGCACACTTTCTAACCCTCACACAAATATTAACCCCAAACCATACCTAAACAGTCAAGTTTACCATAAGACTAAATGAGACAATAAGTTCATTCATCCTTAAGCACTAAACCCTACTTTTACCTTCAACCTCACACTCACCCTACATTTGATCCACAACCTTACCATAACGCGAATTTCACGCAGCCGTTACTCTAACCTGAACCCTAACACTGTCTCTAAACATGCCCACATGCCTGTACCTATTTCCGTTTAAAGTTAACCCTAAACCGAAATATTCTGTCCCACTATTTTGCAGAATTTTAAAGAAGTACACTGGGAAAGATTTTTCTGCGAGGAAGAAACTGAAGGCGGCGTGGCTGAAATGAGAATATCATGCTGCACGAGCTCTTTGCCCTCAGATGTAGAAGTGTCATCAGTGGGCATCATAGAGAAATGGGACTTTAATAAGTGATCATCAACCTCTGTGAATTCCCTTTGTTCTAGATGCCTGAAATAAAGAGTTGTCCTGAGTCACATAAACCTCCAACGAGTGGTCTTAATGTGGCGCAGGAACATGCCAGTATAAGAGAATTCCGAAGAAGGCTGAACGTCCACAATTGAATGGTCATTGCCAGAAATTTAGTGGCAGCCGGATCAGACTGGGAAACTTAAGCTTCCATTAGACAATGAAGATGTGAGAATCTGGTACGTCCACAATTCACGGTGTCCTTAGATCCATGAAATTCCGTGTGGAATTTTAGTCAGAAAATGAAAACTCCGGAGCCTCTGTTCAGCAGGCCCGGGTGTAGCTCCCAGAGGCACAATGGTGCTCCTCTAGAATTTGGATAAAAATCGTTTTCACGGGAATAAAGAACCTTGATCAAGCCAGGTGGGTCTTGACAAACGAAATTGCTACGTGTGCCCAGTATACTGAGAAGCACCCACCTGTGCTAGTCCATGGCTTATTCAGCACAGGAATCTGCATCCATTGAGCCAAGACAAAGGAAAGCTCAGGGAGGCAGCACCCCTGTCGAAAAGCATTTGTACTTCAAAGATGAGGCAGATGAGGTGAAACCACAAAGCCATGGCAAATAGTTTTCATCATCAGCAGAATTTCACACAGCAATATTGCTGGGAGAGAAAAGGCACCACCTGAGGGAGGCAAGCTCCACAAAACTACCTATGGTAAGAGCCGGGTTGCCCCCAGGCACTAGGCGTGTCAGGCCTCATTATTGTAAGGAGAGTTCACTGAAGTCCCTGAGTGAAGTTTTCTCCACTGTCCTACGTCTACGTTCCTAAAATTTACTCTGCGGTTTCTCATGATCCTGGGTTATGAAGTGGCCACCATTCACCGTTCTCCTTACACTCATGCGTCTCCATCGACCTTAAAAGCAAGGGAGGACACGCAATTGCTGGCAAGTAAATTCAGCAAACTTTGTCTCAACACAAAAGAGACAGCTCTGTGGTGACCCGCCTTCCATGGTAAAACATTTCCTAGCGAATAAGGAATCTTCCCATCGCAATGACAAAATGAGAGAATTGCCACCGATGGATTTGCCGCTGTGCCTACAAACATCATCTTGAGGCCATACCGTAGTGAAGCACGGAAACCCAGGCGCTTCACCCTTTACCCTAGACCAGTGAAACTCAGAGCAGCACTATTGACCTGTGAGACATGACGTTGCTGGAAGCATCAGTGTACAGAGGCAGGGGAACCTCGAAGGAGCTTCTTCCGTGTGAAAAAAACGCAGGCTGAACTTCATGGCAGGTTCCAGATTCTCAGGAATTCCACGGGCTGTATTGCTCAGAGGTAGAACCCACTGCTTGGGGCACACTTGAACTGAAAAATCTTGCTGGACTCACGGCTTTCCCAAAGACCCAAGGTTCTCAAAGAGCGAGCATAATTTTGACGGAAAAACCAACTGCCGGTGGCGCCTTTTTGTCTTGAAACCGACAAGGAGCAAGATTTTCCTTCAACCATGAATCTCAGAAACATTGTGCTCGTGAAGGAAAACCAGGGAGAGCAGATGTACTTCCAATAATCCTACACTTAAAGGAAACCTCAAACCTAAATCCTATCCTAAAACCTACCCTAATCCTAACCCTAACCTAGGTCAAAACCTAGCCCAAGGTCTAAACCTAAAAAGAGGTTTAACCCTAAGCCTAGGTGTAATTCGGTAGACTCCTATCCTTAAACTGAACCCTAACCTAAGGCTCACCCTAAACCAAGCTCTAACCCTAACCGTATATCTACCTTAAGGCTGAGCCTAATCCTAACCCCAAATCTGATGTGAACTTGCAGCTCACCCTACAACTAACCTTACTCCTAACCGTCACCCTTCGCCTGAACCTAACTTAACTCTATCCATCACCTTTAATCCAAGCCTCCATATCACCGTTAATGTAATCCAATCCCTTAAACTAGACAGAGAGCTAAACTTATCCACAACCAAAACGGATGTAACACACAAGCCACAAGCCTGACCCCAACTCTTAACCTCGCACACTTTCTAAACCTCACACAAATATTAACCCCAACCCATACCTAAACAGTCAAGTTTAATATAAGAATAAATGAGACAATAAGTTCATTCATCCTTAAGCACTAAACCCTACTCTTACCTTCAACCTCACACTCACCCTACATTTGATCCACAACCTTACCATAACCCAAATCCTCACGCCGCCGTAACTCTAACCTGAACTCTAACACTGTCTCTAAACATGCCCACATGCCTGTACCTATGCCCGTTTAAAGTTAGCCCTAAACCGAAATCTTCTGTACCACTATTTTGCAGCATTTTAAAGAAGTACACTGGGAAAGATTTTTCTGCAAGGAAGAAACTGCAGGCGGCGTGGCTGAAATGAGAATATCATGCTGCACGAGCTCTTTGCCCTCAGATGTAGAAGTGTCATCAGTGGGCATCATAGAGAAACGGGACTTTAATAAGTGATCATCAACCTCTGTGAATTCCCTTTGTTCTAGACGCCTGAAATAAAGAGTTGTCCTGAGTCACATAAACCTCCACCGAGTGGTCTTAATGTGGCGCAGGAACATGCCAGTATAAGAGAATTCCGAACAAGGCTGAAAGTCCACAATTGAATGGTCATTGCCAGAAATGAAGTGGCAGCCGGATCAGACTGGGAAACTTAATCTTCCATTAGACAATGAAAATGTGAGAATCTGGTACGTCCACAATTCACGGTGTCCTTAGATCCATGAAATTCCGTGTGGAATTTTAGTCAGAAAATGAAAACTCCGGAGCCTCTGTTCAGCAGGCCCGGGTGTAGCTCCCAGAGGCACAATGGTGCTCCTCTAGAATTTGGATAAAAATCGTTCTCACGGGAATAAAAAACCTTGATCAAGCCAGGTGGGTATTGACAAACGAAATTGCTGCTTGTGCCCAGTATACTGAGAAGCACCCACCTGTGCTAGTCCATGGCTTATTCAGCACAGGAATCTGCATCCATTGAGCCAAGACAAAGGAAAGCTCAGGGAGGCAGCACCCCTGTCGAAAAGCATTTGTACTTCAAAGATGAGGCAGATGAGGTGAAACCACAAAGCCATGGCAAATAGTTTTCATCATCAGCAGAATTTCACACAGCAATATTGCTGGGAGAGAAAAGGCACCACCTGAGGGAGGCAAGCTCCACAAAACTACCTATGGTAGGAGCCGGGTTGCCCCCAGGCACTAGGCGTATCAGGCCTCAGCATTGTAAGGAGAGTTCACTGAAGTCCCTGAGTGAAGTTTTCTCCACTGTCCTACGTCTACGTTCCTAAAATTTACTCTGCGGTTTCTCATGATCCTGGGTTATGAAGTGGCCACCATTCACCGTTCTCCTTACACTCATGCGTCTCCATCGACCTTAAAAGCAAGGGAGGACACACAACTGCTGGCAGGTAAATTCAGCAAACTTTGTCTCAACACAAAAGAGACAGCTCTGTGGCGACCCGCCTTCCACGGTAAAACATTTCCTGGCGAATAAGGAATCTTCCCATGGCAATGACAATATGAGAGAATTGCCACCGATGGATTTGCCGCTGTGCTACAAACATCATCTTGAGGCCATACCGTAGTGAAGCACGGGAACCCAGGCGCTTCACCCTTTACCCTAGACCAGTGAAACTCAGAGAAGCACTATTGACCTGTGAGACATGACGTTGCTGGAAGCATCAGTGTACAGAGGCATGGGAACCTCGAAGGAGCTTCTTCCGTGTGAAAAAAACGCAGGCTGAACTTCATGGCAGGTTCCAGATTCTCAGGAATTCCACGGGCTGTATTGCTCAGAGGTAGAACCCACTGCTTGGGGCACACTTGAACTGAAAAATCTTGCTGGACTCACGGCTTTCCCAAAGACCCAAGGTTCTCAAAGAGCGAGCATAAGTTTGACGGAAAAACCAACTGCCAGTGGCGCCTTTTTGCCTTGAAATCGACAAGGAGCAAGATTTTCCTTAAACCATGAATCTCAGAACCATTGTGATCGTGAAGGAAAACCAGGGAGAGCAGATGTACTTCCAATAATCCTACAATTAAAGGAAACCTCAAACCTAAATCCTATCCTAAAACCTACCCTAATCCTAACCCTAACCTAGGTCAAAACCTAGCCCAAGGTCTAAACCTAAAAAGAGGTTTAACCCTAAGCCTAGGTGTAATTCTGTAGACTCCTATCCTTAAACTGAACCCTAACCTAAGGCTCACCCTAAACCAAGCCCTAACCCTAACCATATGTCTACCTTAAGGGTGAGCCTAATCCTAACCGCAAATCTGATGTGAACTTGCAGCTCAACCTACAACTAACCTTACTCCTAACCATCACCCTTCGCCTGAACCTAACTTAACTGTATCCATCACCTTCAATCCAAGCCTCCATATCACCGTTAATGTAATCCAATCCCTTAAAGTAGACAGAGAGCTAAACTTATCCACAACCAAAACGGATGTAACACACAAGCCGCAAGCCTGACCCCAACTCTTAACCTCGCACACTTTCTAACCCTCACACAAATATTAATCCCAACCCATACCTAAACAGTCAAGTTTACCATAAGACTAAATGAGAGCATAAGTTCATTCATCCTTAAGCACTAAACCCTACTTTTACCTTCAACCTCACACTCACCCTACATTTGATCCACAACCTTACCATAACCCGAATTTCACGCAGCCGTTACTCTAACCTGAACTCTAACACTGTCTCTAAACATGCCCACATGCCTGTACCTATTTCCATTTAAAGTTAACCCTAAACCGAAATCTTCTGTCCCACTATTTTGCAGCATTTTAAAGAAGTACACTGGGAAAGATTTTTCTGCAAGGAAGAAACTGAAGGCGGCGTGGCTGAAATGAGAATATCATGCTGCAAGAGCTCTTTGCCCTCAGATGTAGAAGTGTCATCAGTGGGCATCATAGAGAAACGGGACTTTAATAAGTGATCATCAAACTCTGTGAATTCCCTTTGTTCTAGACGCCTGAAATAAAGAGTTGTCCTGAGTCACATAAACCTCCACCGAGTGGTCTTAATGTGGCGCAGGAACATGCCAGTATAAGAGAATTCCGAAGAAGGCTGAACGTCCACAATTGAATGGTCATTGCCAGAAATTTAGTGGCAGCCGGATCAGACTGGGAAACTTAAGCTTCCATTAGACAATGAAGATGTGAGAATCTGGTACGTCCACAATTCACGGTGTCCTTAGATCCATGAAAATCCGTGTGGAATTTTAGTCAGAAAATGAAAACTCCGGAGCCTCTGTTCAGCAGGCCCGGGTGTAGCTCCCAGAGGCACAATGGTGCTCCTCTAGAATTTGGATAAAAATCGTTCTCATGGGAATAAAGAACCTTGATCAAGCCAGGTGGGTCTTGACAAACGAAATTTCTGCTTGTGCCCAGTATACTGAGAAGCACCCACCTGTGCTAGTCCATGGCGTATTCAGCACAGGAATCTGCATCCATTGAGCCAAGACAAAGGAAAGCTCAGGGAGGCAGCACCCCTGTCGAAAAGCATTTGTACTTCAAAGATGAGGCAGATGAGGTGAAACCACAAAGCCATGGCAAATAGTTTTCATCAGCAGCAGAATTTCACACAGCAATATTGCTGGGAGAGAAAAGGCACCACCTGATGGAGGCAAGCTCCACAAAACTACCTATGGTAGGAGCCGGGTTGCCCCCAGGCACTAGGCATGTCAGACCTCAGCATTGTAAGGAGAGTTCACTGAAGTCCCTGAGTGAAGTTTTCTCCACTGTCCTACGTCTACGTTCCTAAAATTTACTCTGCGGTTTCTCATGATCCTGGGTTATGAACGGCCACCATTCACCGTTCTCCTTACACGCATGCGTCTCCATCGACCTTAAAAGCAAGGGAGGACACGCAACTGCTGGCAAGTAAATTCAGCAAACTTTGTCTCAACACAAAAGAGACAGCTCTGTGGTGACCCGCCTTCCACGGTAAAACATTTCCTAGCGAATAAGGAATCTTCCCATCGTAATGACAAAATGAGAGAATTGCCACCGATGGATTTGCCGCTGTGCCTACAAACATCATCTTGAGGCCATACCGTAGTGAAGCACGGAAACCCAGGCGCTTCACCCTTTACCCTAGACCAGTGAAACTCAGAGCAGCACTATTGACCTGTGAGACATGACGTTGCTGGAAGCATCAGTGTACAGAGGCAGGGGAACCTCGAAGGAGCTTCTTCCGTGTGAAAAAAACGCAGGCTGAACTTCATGGCAGGTTCCAGATTCTCAGGAATTCCACGGGCTGTATTGCTCAGAGGTAGAACCCACTGCTTGGGGCACAGTTGAACTGAAAAATCTTGCTGGACTCACGGCTTTCCCAAAGACCCAAGGTTCTCAAAGAGCGAGCATAAGTTTGACGGAAAAACCAACTGCCGGTGGCGCCTTTTTATCTTGAAACCGACAAGGAGCCAGATTTTCCTTCAACCATGAATCTCAGAAACATTGTGATCGTGAAGGAAAACCAGGGAGAGCAGATGTACTTCCAATAATCCTACACTTAAAGGAAACCTCAAACCTAAATCCTATCCTAAAACCTACCCTAATCCTAACCCTAACCTAGGTCAAAACCTAGCCCAAGGTCTAAACCTAAAAAGAGGTTTAACCCTAAGCCTAGGTGTAATTCTGTAGACTCCTATCCTTAAACTGAACCCTAACCTAAGGCTCACCCTAAACCAAGCTCTAACCCTAACCGTATGTCTACCTTAAGGCTGAGCCTAATCCTAACCCCAAATCTGATGTGAACTTGCAGCTCACCCTACAACTAACCTTACTCCTAACCGTCACCCTTCGCCTGAACCTAACTTAACTCTATCCATCACCTTCAATCCAAGCCTCCATATCACCGTTAATGTAATCCAATCCCTTAAACTAGACAGAGAGCTAAACTTATCCACAACCAAAACGGATGTAACACACAAGCCACAAGCCTGACCCCAACTCTTAACCTCGCACACTTTCTAAACCTCACACAAATATTAACCCCAACCCATACCTAAACAGTCAAGTTTACCATAAGAATAAATGAGACAATAAGTTCATTCATCCTTAAGCACTAAACCCTACTCTTACCTTCAACCTCACACTCACCCTACATTTGATCCACAACCTTACCATAACCCAAATCCTCACGCAGCCGTAACTCTAACCTGAACTCTAACACTGTCTCTAAACATGCCCACATGCCTGTACCTATGCCCGTTTAAAGTTAGCCCTAAACCGAAATCTTCTGTCCCACTATTTTGCAGCATTTTAAAGAAGTACACTGGGAAAGATTTTTCTGCAAGGAAGAAACTGCAGGCGGCGTGGCTGAAATGAGAATATCATGCTGCACGAGCTCTTTGCCCTCAGATGTAGAAGTGTCATCAGTGGGCATCATAGAGAAACGGGACTTTAATAAGTGATCATCAACCTCTGTGAATTCCCTTTGTTCTAGACGCCTGAAATAAAGAGTTGTCCTGAGTCACATAAACCTCCACCGAGTGGTCTTAATGTGGCGCAGGAACATGCCAGTATAAGAGAATTCCGAACAAGGCTGAAAGTCCACAATTGAATGGTCATTGCCAGAAATGAAGTGGCAGCCGGATCAGACTGGGAAACTTAACTTGCATTAGACAATGAAAATGTGAGAATCTGGTACGTCCACAATTCACGGTGTCCTTAGATCCATGAAATTCCGTGTGGAATTTTAGTCAGAAAATGAAAACTCCGGAGCCTCTGTTCAGCAGGCCCGGGTGTAGCTCCCAGAGGCACAATGGTGCTCCTCTAGAATTTGGATAAAAATCGTTCTCACGGGAATAAAGAACCTTGATCAAGCCAGGTGGGTATTGACAAACGAAATTGCTGCTTGTGCCCAGTATACTGAGAAGCACCCACCTGTGCTAGTCCATGGCTTATTCAGCACAGGAATCTGCATCCATTGAGCCAAGACAAAGGAAAGCTCAGGGAGGCAGCACCCCTGTCGAAAAGCATTTGTACTTCAAAGATGAGGCAGATGAGGTGAAACCACAAAGCCATGGCAAATAGTTTTCATCATCAGCAGAATTTCACACAGCAATATTGCTGGGAGAGAAAAGGCACCACCTGAGGGAGGCAAGCTCCACAAAACTACCTATGGTAGGAGCCGGGTTGCCCCCAGGCACTAGGCGTATCAGGCCTCAGCATTGTAAGGAGAGTTCACTGAAGTCCCTGAGTGAAGTTTTCTCCACTGTCCTAGGTCTATGTTCCTAAAATTTACTCTGCGGTTTCTCATGATCCTGGGTTATGAACGGCCACCATTCACCGTTCTCCTTACACGCATGCGTCTCCATCGACCTTAAAAGCAAGGGAGGACACACAACTGCTGGCAGGTAAATTCAGCAAACTTTGTCTCAACACAAAAGAGACAGCTCTGTGGCGACCCGCCTTCCACGGTAAAACATTTCCTGGCGAATAAGGAATCTTCCCATCTCAATGACAATATGAGAGAATTGCCACCGATGGATTTGCCGCTGTGCCTACAAACATCATCTTGAGGCCATACCGTAGTGAAGCACGGGAACCCAGGCGCTTCACCCTTTACCATAGACCAGTGAAACTCAGAGAAGCACTATTGACCTGTGAGACATGACGTTGCTGGAAGCATCAGTGTACAGAGGCTTGGGAACCTCGAAGGAGCTTCTTCCGTGTGAAAAAAACGCAGGCTGAACTTCATGGCAGGTTCCAGATTCTCAGGAATTCCACGGGCTGTATTGCTCAGAGGTAGAACCCACTGCTTGGGGCACACTTGAACTGAAAAATCTTGCTGGACTCACGGCTTTCCCAAAGACCCAAGGTTCTCAAAGAGCGAGCATAAGTTTGACGGAAAAACCAACTGCCAGTGGCGCCTTTTTGCCTTGAAATCGACAAGGAGCAAGATTTTCCTTAAACCATGAATCTCAGAACCATTGTGATCGTGAAGGAAAACCAGGGAGAGCAGATGTACTTCCAATAATCCTACAATTAAAGGAAACCTCAAACCTAAATCCTATCCTAAAACCTACCCTAATCCTAACCCTAACCTAGGTCAAAACCTAGCCCAAGGTCTAAACCTAAAAAGAGGTTTAACCCTAAGCCTAGGTGTAATTCTGTAGACTCCTATCCTTAAACTGAACCCTAACCTAAGACTCACCCTAAACCAAGCCCTAACCCTAACCATATGTCTACCTTAAGGGTGAGCCTAATCCTAACCGCAAATCTGATGTGAACTTGCAGCTCACCCTACAACTAACCTTACTCCTAACCATCACCCTTCGCCTGAACCTAACTTAACTGTATCCATCACCTTCAATCCAAGCCTCCATATCACCGTTAATGTAATCCAATCCCTTAAACTAGACAGAGAGCTAAACTTATCCACAACCAAAACGGATGTAACACATAAGCCGCAAGCCTGACCCCAACTCTTAACCTCGCACACTTTCTAACCCTCACACAAATATTAACCCCAACCCATACCTAAACAGTCAAGTTTACCATAAGACTAATTGAGACCATAAGTTCATTCATCCTTAAGCACTAAACCCTACTTTTACCTTCAACCTCACACTCACCCTACATTTGATCCACAACCTTACCATAACCCGAATTTCACGCAGCCGTTACTCTAACCTGAACTCTAACACTGTCTCTAAACATGCCCACATGCCTGTACCTATGCCCGTTTAAAGTTAGCCCTAAACCGAAATCTTCTGTCCCACTATTTTGCAGCATTTTAAAGAAGTACACTGGGAAAGATTTTTCTGCAAGGAAGAAACTGCAGGCGGCGTGGCTGAAATGAGAATATCATGCTGCACGAGCTCTTTGCCCTCAGATGTAGAAGTGTCATCAGTGGGCATCATAGAGAAACGGGACTTTAATAAGTGATAATCAACCTCTGTGAATTCCCTTTGTTCTAGACGCCTGAAATAAAGAGTTGTCCTGAGTCACATAAACCTCCACAGAGTGGTCTTAATGTGGCGCGGGAACATGCTGGTAGAAGAGAATTCCGAAGAAGGCTTAACGTCCACAATTGAATGGTCATTGCCAGAAATTTAGTGGCAGCCGGATCAGACTGGGAAACTTAAGCTTGCATTAGACAATGAAGATGTGAGAATCTGGTACGTCCACAATTCACGGTGTCCTTAGATCCATGAAATTCCGTGTGGAATTTTAGTCAGAAAATGAAAACTCCGGAGCCTCTGTTCAGCAGGCCCGGGTGTAGCTCCCAGAGGCACAATGGTGCTCCTCTAGAATTTGGATAAAAATCGTTCTCACGGGAATAAAGAACCTTGATCAAGCCAGGTGGGTCTTGACAAACGAAATTTCTGCTTGTGCCCAGTATACTGAGAAGCACCCACCTGTGCTACTCCATGGCGTATTCAGCACAGGAATCTGCATCCATTGAGCCAAGACAAAGGAAAGCTCAGGGAGGCAGCACCCCTGTGGAAAAGCATTTGTACTTCAAAGATGAGGCAGATGAGGTGAAACCACAAAGCCATGGCAAATAGTTTTCATCAGCAGCAGAATTTCACACAGCAATATTGCTGGGAGAGAAAAGGCACCACCTGAGGGAGGCAAGCTCCACAAAACTACCTATGGTAGGAGCCGGGTTGCCCCCAGGCACTAGGCGTGTCAGGCCTCAGCATTGTAAGGAGAGTTCACTGAAGTCCCTGAGTGAAGTTTTCTCCACTGTCCTAGGTCTACGTTCCTAAAATTTACTCTGCGGTTTCTCATGATCCTGGGTTATGAAGTGGCCACCATTCACCGTTCTCCTTACACTCATGCGTCTCCATCGACCTTAAAAGCAAGGGAGGACACACAATTGCTGGCAGGTAAATTCAGCAAACTTTGTCTCAACACAAAAGAGACAGCTCTGTGGCGACCCGCCTTCCACGGTAAAACATTTCCTGGCGAATAAGGAATCTTCCCATCGCAATGACAATATGAGAGAATTGCCACCGATGGATTTGCCGCTGTGCCTACAAACATCATCTTGAGGCCATACCGTAGTGAAGCACGGGAACCCAGGCGCTTCACCCTTTACCATAGACCAGTGAAACTCAGAGAAGCACTATTGACCTGTGAGACATGACGTTGCTGGAAGCATCAGTGTACAGAGGCATGGGAACCTCGAAGGAGCTTCTTCCGTGTGAAAAAAACGCAGGCTGAACTTCATGGCAGGTTCCAGATTCTCAGGAATTCCACGGGCTGTATTGCTCAGAGGTAGAACCCACTGCTTGGGGCACACTTGAACTGAAAAATCTTGCTGGACTCACGGCTTTCCCAAAGACCCAAGGTTCTCAAAGAGCGAGCATAAGTTTGACGGAAAAACCAACTGCCAGTGGCGCCTTTTTGCCTTGAAATCGACAAGGAGCAAGATTTTCCTTAAACCATGAATCTCAGAACCATTGTGATCGTGAAGGAAAACCAGGGAGAGCAGATGTACTTCCAATAATCCTACAATTAAAGGAAACCTCAAACCTAAATCCTATCCTAAAACCTACCCTAATCCTAACCCTAACCTAGGTCAAAACCTAGCCCAAGGTCTAAACCTAAAAAGAGGTTTAACCCTAAGCCTAGGTGTAATTCTGTAGACTCCTATCCTTAAACTGAACCCTAACCTAAGGCTCACCCTAAACCAAGCCCTAACCCTAACCATATGTCTACCTTAAGGGTGAGCCTAATCCTAACCGCAAATCTGATGTGAACTTGCAGCTCACCCTACAACTAACCTTACTCCTAACCATCACCCTTCGCCTGAACCTAACTTAACTGTATCCATCACCTTCAATCCAAGCCTCCATATCACCGTTAATGTAATCCAATCCCTTAAACTAGACAGAGAGCTAAACTTATCCACAACCAAAACGGATGTAACACACAAGCCGCAAGCCTGACCCCAACTCTTAACCTCGCACACTTTCTAACCCTCACACAAATATTAACCGCAACCCATACCTAAACAGTCAAGTTTACCATAAGACTAAATGAGACCATAAGTTCATTCATCCTTAAGCACTAAACCCTACTTTTACCTTCAACCTCACACTCACCCTACATTTGATCCACAACCTTACCATAACCCGAATTTCACGCAGCCGTTACTCTAACCTGAACTCTAACACTGTCTCTAAACATGCCCACATGCCTGTACCTATTTCCGTTTAAAGTTAACCCTAAACCGAAATCTTCTGTCCCACTATTTTGCAGCATTTTAAAGAAGTACACTGGGAAAGATTTTTCTGCAAGGAAGAAACTGCAGGCGGCGTGGCTGAAATGAGAATATCATGCTGCACGAGCTCTTTGCCCTCAGATGTAGAAGTTTCATCAGTGGGCATCATAGAGAAACGGGACTTTAATAAGTGATCATCAACCTCTGTGAATTCCCTTTGTTCTAGACGCCTGAAATAAAGAGTTGTCCTGAGTCACATAAACCTCCACCGAGTGGTCTTAATGTGGCGCAGGAACATGCCAGTATAAGAGAATTCCGAAGAAGGCTGAACGTCCACAATTGAATGGTCATTGCCAGAAATTTAGTGGCAGCCGGATCAGACTGGGAAACTTAAGCTTCCATTAGACAATGAAGATGTGAGAATCTGGTACGTCCACAATTCACGGTGTCCTTAGATCCATGAAAATCCGTGTGGAATTTTAGTCAGAAAATGAAAACTCCGGAGCCTCTGTTCAGCAGGCCCGGGTGTAGCTCCCAGAGGCACAATGGTGCTCCTCTAGAATTTGGATAAAAATCGTTCTCACGGGAATAAAGAACCTTGATCAAGCCAGGTGGGTCTTGACAAACGAAATTTCTGCGTGTGCCCAGTATACTGAGAAGCACCCACCTGTGCTAGTCCAGGGCGTATTCAGCACAGGAATCTGCATCCATTGAGCCAAGACAAAGGAAAGCTCAGGGAGGCAGCACCCCTGTGGAAAAGCATTTGTACTTCAAAGATGAGGCAGATGAGGTGAAACCACAAAGCCATGGCAAATAGTTTTCATCAGCAGCAGAATTTCACACAGCAATATTGCAGGGAGAGAAAAGGCACCACCTGAGGGAGGCAAGCTCCACAAAACTACCTATGGTAGGAGCCGGGTTGCCCCCAGGCACTAGGCGTGTCAGACCTCAGCATTGTAAGGAGAGTTCACTGAAGTCCCTGAGTGAAGTTTTCTCCACTGTCCTACGTCTACGTTCCTAAAATTTACTCTGCGGTTTCTCATGATCCTGGGTTATGAACGGCCACCATTCACCGTTCTCCTTACACGCATGCGTCTCCATCGACCTTAAAAGCAAGGGAGGACACACAACTGCTGGCAGGTAAATTCAGCAAACTTTGTCTCAACACAAAAGAGACAGCTCTGTGGCGACCCGCCTTCCACGGTAAAACATTTCCTGGCGAATAAGGAATCTTCCCATCGCAATGACAATATGAGAGAATTGCCACCGATGGATTTGCCGCTGTGCCTACAAACATCATCTTGAGGCCATACCGTAGTGAAGCACGGGAACCCAGGCGCTTCACCCTTTACCCTAGACCAGTGAAACTCAGAGAAGCACTATTGACCTGTGAGACATGACGTTGCTGGAAGCATCAGTGTACAGAGGCATGGGAACCTCGAAGGAGCTTCTTCCGTGTGAAAAAAACGCAGGCTGAACTTCATGGCAGGTTCCAGATTCTCAGGAATTCCACGGGCTGTATTGCTCAGAGGTAGAACCCACTGCTTGGGGCACACTTGAACTGAAAAATCTTGCTGGACTCACGGCTTTCCCAAAGACCCAAGGTTCTCAAAGAGCGAGCATAAGTTTGACGGAAAAACCAACTGCCAGTGGCGCCTTTTTGCCTTGAAATCGACAAGGAGCAAGATTTTCCTTAAACCATGAATCTCAGAAACATTGTGATCGTGAAGGAAAACCAGGGAGAGCAGATGTACTTCCAATAATCCTACAATTAAAGGAAACCTCAAACCTAAATCCTATCCTAAAACCTACCCTAATCCTAACCCTAACCTAGGTCAAAACCTAGCCCAAGGTCTAAACCTAAAAAGAGGTTTAACCCTAAACCCTAAGCCTAGGTGTAATTCTGTAGACTCCTATCCTTAAACTGAACCCTAACCTAAGGCTCACCCTAAACCAAGCCCTAACCCTAACCATATGTCTACCTTAAGGGTGAGCCTAATCCTAACCGCAAATCTGATGTGAACTTGCAGCTCAACCTACAACTAACCTTACTCCTAACCATCACCCTTCGCCTGAACCTAACTTAACTGTATCCATCACCTTCAATCCAAGCCTCCATATCACCGTTAATGTAATCCAATCCCTTAAACTAGACAGAGAGCTAAACTTATCCACAACCAAAACGGATGTAACACACAAGCCGCAAGCCTGACCCCAACTCTTAACCTCGCACACTTTCTAACCCTCACACAAATATTAACCCCAACCCATACCTAAACAGTCAAGTTTACCATAAGCCTAAATGAGACCATAAGTTCATTCATCCTTAAGCACTAAACCCTACTTTTACCTTCAACCTCACACTCACCCTACATTTGATCCACAACCTTACCATAACCCGAATTTCACGCAGCCGTTACTCTAACCTGACCTCTAACACTGTCTCTAAACATGCCCACATGCCTGTACCTATTTCCGTTTAAAGTTAACCCTAAACCGAAATCTTCTGTCACACTATTTTGCAGCATTTTAAAGAAGTACACTGGGAAAGATTTTTCTGCGAGGAAGAAACTGAAGGCGGCGTGGCTGAAATGAGAATATCATGCTGCACGAGCTCTTTGCCCTCAGATGTAGAAGTTTCATCAGTGGGCATCATAGAGAAACGGGACTTTAATAAGTGATCATCAACCTCTGTGAATTCCCTTTGTTCTAGACGCCTGAAATAAAGAGTTGTCCTGAGTCACATAAACCTCCACCGAGTGGTCTTAATGTGGCGCAGGAACATGCCAGATTAAGAGAATTCCGAAGAAGGCTGAACGTCCACAATTGAATGGTCATTGCCAGAAATTTAGTGGCAGCCGGATCAGACTGGGAAACTTAAGCTTCCATTAGACAATGAAGATGTGAGAATCTGGAATGTCCACAATTCACGGTGTCCTTAGATCCATGAAAATCCGTGTGGAATTTTAGTCAGAAAATGAAAACTCCGGAGCCTCTGTTCAGCAGGCCCGGGTGTAGCTCCCAGAGGCACAATGGTGCTCCTCTAGAATTTGGATAAAAATCGTTCTCACGGGAATAAAGAACCTTGATCAAGCCAGGTGGGTCTTGACAAACGAAATTTCTGCGTGTGCCCAGTATACTGAGAAGCACCCACCTGTGCTAGTCCATGGCGTATTCAGCACAGGAATCTGCATCCATTGAGCCAAGACAAAGGAAAGCTCAGGGAGGCAGCACCCCTGTGGAAAAGCATTTGTACTTCAAAGATGAGGCAGATGAGGTGAAACCACAAAGCCAATGCAAATAGTTTTCATCATTGGCAGAATTTCACGGAGCAATATTGCTGGGAGAGAAAAGGCACCACTTGAGGGAGACAAGCTCCACAAAACTACCTAGGGCAGGAGCCGGGTTGCCCCCAGGCACTAGGCGTGTCAGGCCTCAGCATTGTAAGGTGAGTTCACTGAAGTCCCTGAGTGAAGTTTTCTCCGCTGTCCTATGTCTACGTTCCTAAAATTTACTCTGCGGTTTCTCATGATCCTAGGTTATGAATGGCCACCATTCACCGTTCTCCTTACACTCATGCGTCTCCATCGACCTTAAAAGAAAGGGAGGACACGCAACTGCTGGCAGGTAAATTCAGCATACTTTGTCTCAACACAAAAGAGACAGCTCGGTGGTGACCCGTCTTCCACAGTAAAACATTTCCTGGCGAATAAGGAATCTTCCCATTGCAATGACAATGTGAGAGAATTGACACCGATGGATTTGCCTTGTGCCTACAAACATCATCTTGAGGCCATACCCTAGGGAAGCACGGAAACCCAGGCGCTTCACCCTTTACCCTAGACCAGTGAAACTCAGAGAAGCACTATTGACCTGTGAGACATGACGTTGCTGGAAGCATCAGTGTACAGAGGCAGGGGAACCTCGAAGGAGCTTCTTCCGTGTGAATAAAACGCAGGCTGAACTTCATGGCAGGTTCCAGATTCTCAGGAATTCCACGGGCTGTATTGCTCAGAGGTAGAACCCACTGCTTGGGGCACACTTGAACTGAAAAATCTTGCTGGACTCACGGCTTTCCCAAAGACCCAAGGTTCTCAAAGAGCGAGCATAAGTTTGACGGAAAAACCAACTGCCGGTGGCCCCTTTTTCCCTTGAAACCGACAAGGAGCAAGATTTTCCTTAAACCATGAATCTCAGAAACATTGTGATCGTGAAGGAAAACCAGGGAGAGCAGATGTACTTCCAATAATCCTACACTTAAATGAAACCTCAAACCTAAATCCTATCCTAAAACCTACCCTAATCCTAACCCCAACCTAGGTCAAAACCTAGCCCTAGGTCTAAACCTAAAAAGAGGTGTAACCATAAGCCTAGGTGTAATTCTGTAGACTCCTATCCTTAAACTGAACCCTAACCTAAGGCTCACCCTAAACCAAGCCCTAAACCTAACCGTATGTCTACCTTAAGGCTGAGCCTAATCCTAACCCCAAATCTGATGTGAACTTGCAGCTCACCCTACAACTAACCTTACTCCTAACCGTCACCCTTCGCCTGAACCTAACTTAACTCTATCCATCACCTTCAATCCAAGCCTCCATATCACCGTTAATGTAATCCAATCCCTTAAACTAGACAGAGAGCTAAACTTATCCACAACCAAAACGGATGTAACACACAAGCCACAAGCCTGACCCCAACTCTTAACCTCGCACACTTTCTAAACCTCACACAAATATTAACCCAAACCATACCTAAACAGTCAAGTTTACCATAAGAATAAATGAGACAATAAGTTCATTCATCCTTAAGCACTAAACCCTACTCTTACCTTCAACCTCACACTCACCCTACATTTGATCCACAATCTTACCATAACCCAAATCCTCACGCAGCCGTAACTCTAACCTGAACTCTAACACTGTCTCTAAACATGCCCACATGCCTGTACCTATGCCCGTTTAAAGTTAGCCCTAAACCGAAATCTTCTGTCCCACTATTTTGCAGCATTTTAAAGAAGTACACTGGGAAAGATTTTTCTGCAAGGAAGAAACTGCAGGCGGCGTGGCTGAAATGAGAATATCATGCTGCACGAGCTCTTTGCCCTCAGATGTAGAAGTGTCATCAGTGGGCATCATAGAGAAACGGGACTTTAATAAGTGATAATCAACCTCTGTGAATTCCCTTTGTTCTAGACGCCTGAAATAAAGAGTTGTCCTGAGTCACATAAACCTCCACAGAGTGGTCTTAATGTGGCGCGGGAACATGCTGGAAGAGAATTCCAAAGAAGGCTGAACGTCCACAATTGAATGGTCATTGCCAGAAATTTAGTGGCAGCCGGATCAGACTGGGAAACTTAAGCTTGCATTAGACAATGAAGATGTGAGAATCTGGTACGTCCACAATTCACGGTGTCCTTAGATCCATGAAATTCCGTGTGGAATTTTAGTCAGAAAATGAAAACTCCGGAGCCTCTGTTCAGCAGGCCCGGGTGTAGCTCCCAGAGGCACAATGGTGCTCCTCTAGAATTTGGATAAAAATCGTTTTCACGGGAATAAAGAACCTTGATCAAGCCAGGTGGGTCTTGACAAAAGAAATTGCTGCATGTTCCCAGTATACTGAGAAGCACCCACCTGTGCTACTCCATGGCTTATTCAGCACAGGAATCTGCATCCATTGAGCCAAGACAAAGGAAAGCTCAGGGAGGCAGCACCCCTGTCGAAAAGCATTTGTACTTCAAAGATGAGGCAGATGAGGTGAAACCACAAAGCCATGGCAAATAGTTTTCATCATCAGCAGAATTTCACACAGCAATATTGCTGGGAGAGAAAAGGCACCACCTGAGGGAGGCAAGCTCCACAAAACTACCTATGGTAGGAGCCGGGTTGCCCCCAGGCACTAGGCGTGTCAGGCCTCAGCATTGTAAGGAGAGTTCACTGAAGTCCCTGAGTGAAGTTTTCTCCACTGTCCTACGTCTACGTTCCTAAAATTTACTCTGCGGTTTCTCATGATCCTGGGTTATGAACGGCCACCATTCACCGTTCTCCTTACACGCATGCGTCTCCATCGACCTTAAAAGCAAGGGAGGACACACAACTGCTGGCAGGTAAATTCAGCAAACTTTGTCTCAACACAAAAGAGACAGCTCTGTGGCGACCCGCCTTCCACGGTAAAACATTTCCTGGCGAATAAGGAATCTTCCCATCGCAATGACAATATGAGAGAATTGCCACCGATGGATTTGCCGCTGTGCCTACAAACATCATCTTGAGGCCATACCGTAGTGAAGCACGGGAACCCAGGCGCTTCACCCTTTACCATAGACCAGTGAAACTCAGAGAAGCACTATTGACCTGTGAGACATGACGTTGCTGGAAGCATCAGTGTACAGAGGCATGGGAACCTCGAAGGAGCTTCTTCCGTGTGAAAAAAACGCAGGCTGAACTTCATGGCAGGTTCCAGATTCTCAGGAATTCCACGGGCTGTATTGCTCAGAGGTAGAACCCACTGCTTGGGGCACACTTGAACTGAAAAATCTTGCTGGACTCACGGCTTTCCCAAAGACCCAAGGTTCTCAAAGAGCGAGCATAAGTTTGACGGAAAAACCAACTGCCAGTGGCGCCTTTTTGCCTTGAAATCGACAAGGAGCAAGATTTTCCTTAAACCATGAATCTCAGAAACATTGTGATCGTGAAGGAAAACCAGGGAGAGCAGATGTACTTCCAATAATCCTACAATTAAAGGAAACCTCAAACCTAAATCCTATCCTAAAACCTACCCTAATCCTAACCCTAACCTAGGTCAAAACCTAGCCCAAGGTCTAAACCTAAAAAGAGGTTTAACCCTAAGCCTAGGTGTAATTCTGTAGACTCCTATCCTTAAACTGAACCCTAACCTAAGGCTCACCCTAAACCAAGCCCTAACCCTAACCGTATGTCTACCTTAAGGCTGAGCCTAATCCTAACCCCAAATCTGATGTGAACTTGCAGCTCACCCTACAACTAACCTTACTCCTAACCGTCACCCTTCGCCTGAACCTAACTTAACTCTATCCATCACCTTCAATCCAAGCCTCCATATCACCGTTAATGTAATCCAATCCCTTAAACTAGACAGAGAGCTAAACTTATCCACAACCAAAACGGATGTAACACACAAGCCACAAGCCTGACCCCAACTCTTAACCTGGCACACTTTCTAAACCTCACACAAATATTAACCCCAACCCATACCTAAACAGTCAAGTTTACCATAAGAATAAATGAGACAATAAGTTCATTCATCCTTAAGCACTAAACCCTACTCTTACCTTCAACCTCACACTCACCCTACATTTGATCCACAACCTTACCATAACCCAAATCCTCACGCAGCCGTAACTCTAACCTGAACTCTAACACTGTCTCTAAACATGCCCACATGCCTGTACCTATGCCCGTTTAAAGTTAGCCCTAAACCGAAATCTTCTGTCCCACTATTTTGCAGCATTTTAAAGAAGTACACTGGGAAAGATTTTTCTGCAAGGAAGAAACTGCAGGCGGCGTGGCTGAAATGAGAATATGATGCTGCACGAGCTCTTTGCCCTCAGATGTAGAAGTGTCATCAGTGGGCATCATAGAGAAACGGGACTTTAATAAGTGATAATCAACCTCTGTGAATTCCCTTTGTTCTAGACGCCTGAAATAAAGAGTTGTCCTGAGTCACATAAACCTCCACAGAGTGGTCTTAATGTGGCGCGGGAACATGCTGGTAGAAGAGAATTCCGAAGAAGGCTGAACGTCCACAATTGAATGGTCATTGCCAGAAATTTAGTGGCAGCCGGATCAGACTGGGAAACTTAAGCTTGCATTAGACAATGAAGATGTGAGAATCTGGTACGTCCACAATTCACGGTGTCCTTAGATCCATGAAATTCCGTGTGGAATTTTAGTCAGAAAATGAAAACTCCGGAGCCTCTGTTCAGCAGGCCCGGGTGTAGCTCCCAGAGGCACAATGGTGCTCCTCTAGAATTTGGATAAAAATCGTTTTCACGGGAATAAAGAACCTTGATCAAGCCAGGTGGGTCTTGACAAAAGAAATTGCTGCGTGTGCCCAGTATACTGAGAAGCACCCACCTGTGCTAGTCCATGGCTTATTCAGCACAGGAATCTGCATCCATTGAGCCAAGACAAAGGAAAGCTCAGGGAGGCAGCACCCCTGTCAAAAAGCATTTGTACTTCAAAGATGAGGCAGATGAGGTGAAACCACAATGCCATGGCAAATAGTTTTCATCATCAGCAGAATTTCACACAGCAATATTGCTGGGAGAGAAAAGGCACCACCTGAGGGAGGCAAGCTCCACAAAACTACCTATGGTAGGAGCCGTGTTGCCCCCAGGCACTAGGCGTGTCAGGCCTCAGCATTGTAAGGAGAGTTCACTGAAGTCCCTGAGTGAAGTTTTCTCCACTGTCCTACGTCTACGTTCCTAAAATTTACTCTGCGGTTTCTCATGATCCTGGGTTATGAACGGCCACCATTCACCGTTCTCCTTACACTCATGCGTCTCCATCGACCTTAAAAGCAAGGGAGGACACGCAACTGCTGGCAGGTAAATTCAGCAAACTTTGTCTCAACACAAAAGAGACAGCTCTGTGGTGACCCGCCTTCCACGGTAAAACATTTCCTAGCGAATAAGGAATCTTCCCATCGCAATGAAAAAATGAGAGAATTGCCACCGATGGATTTGCCGCTGTGCCTACAAACATCATCTTGAGCCCATACCGTAGTGAAGCACGGAAACCCAGGCGCTTCACCCTTTACCCTAGACCAGTGAAACTCAGAGAAGCACTATTGACCAGTGAGACATGACATTGCTGGAAGCATCAGTGTACAGAGGCGTGGGAACCTCGAAGGAGCTTCTTCCGTGTGAAAAAAACACAGGCTGAACTTCATGGCAGGTTCCAGATTCTCAGGAATTCCACGGGCTGTATTGCTCAGAGGTAGAACCCACTGCTTGGGGCACAGTTGAACTGTAAAATCTTGCTGGACTCACGGCTTTCCCAAAGACCCAAGGTTCTCAAAGAGCGAGCATAAGTTTGACGGAAAAACCAACTGCCGGTGGCGCCTTTTTATCTTGAAACCGACAAGGAGCCAGATTTTCCTTCAACCATGAATCTCAGAAACATTGTGATCGTGAAGAAAAACCAGGGAGAGCAGATGTACTTCCAATAATCCTACACTTAAAGGAAACCTCAAACCTAAATCCTATCCTAAAACCTACCCTAATCCTAACCCTAACCTAGGTCAAAACCTAGCCCAAGGTCTAAACCTAAAAAGAGGTTTAACCCTAAGCCTAGGTGTAATTCTGTAGACTCCTATCCTTAAACTGAACCCTAACCTAAGGCTCACCCTAAACCAAGCCCTAAACCTAACCGTATGTGTACCTTAAGGCTGAGCCTAATCCCAACCCCAAATCTGATGTGAACTTGCAGCTCACCCTACAACTAACCTTACTCCTAACCGTCACCCTTCGCCTGAACCTAACTTAACTCTATCCATCACCTTCAATCCAAGCCTCCATATCACCGTTAATGTAATCCAATCCCTTAAAATAAACAGAGAGCTTAACTTATCCACAACCAAAATGGATGTAACACACAAACCACAAGCCTGACCCCAACTCTTAACCTGGCACACTTTCTAAACCTCACACAAATATTAACCCCAACCCATACCTAAACAGTCAAGTTTACCATAAGACTAAATGAGACAATATGTTCATTCAGCCTTAAGCACTAAACCCTACTCTTACCTTCAACCTCACACTCACCCTACATTTGATCCACAACCTTACCATAACCCAAATCCTCACGCAGCCGTCACTCTAACCTGACCTCTAACACTGTCTCTAAACATGCCCACATGCCTGTACCTATTTCCGTTTAAAGTTAACCCTAAACCGAAATCTTCTGTCACACTATTTTGCAGCATTTTAAAGAAGTACACTGGGAAAGATTTTTCTGCGAGGAAGAAACTGAAGGCGGCGTGGCTGAAATGAGAATATCATGCTGCAGGAGCTCTTTGCCCTCAGATGTAGAAGTGTCATCAGTGGGCATCATAGAGAAACGGGACTTAATAAGTGATCATCAACCTCTGTGAATTCCCTTTGTTCTAGACGCCTGAAATAAAGAGTTGTCCTGAGTCACATAAACCTCCACCGAGTGGTCTTAATGTGGCGCGGGAACATGCCGGTAGAAAAGAATTCCGAGGAAGGCTGAACGTCCACAATTGAATGGTCATTGCCAGAAATTTAGTGGCAGCCGGATCAGACTGGGAAACTTAAGCTTCCATTAGACAATGAAGATGTGAGAATCTGGTACGTCCACAATTCACGGTGTCCTTAGATCCATGAAATTCCGTGTGGAATTTTAGTCAGAAAATGAAAACTCCGGAGTCTCTGTTCAGCAGGCCCGGGTGTAGCTCCCAGAGGCACACTGGTGCTCCTCTAGAATTTGGATAAAAATCGTTCTCACGGGAATAAAGAACCTTGATCAAGCCAGGTGGGTCTTGACAAACGAAATTGCTGAGTGTGCCCGGTATACTGACAAGCACCCACCTGTGGTAGTCAATGGCGTTTTCAGAACAGGAATCTGCATTGATTGAGCCAAGACAAAGGAAAGCTCAGGGAGGCAGCACCCTTGTCGAAAAGCATTTGTACTTCAAAGATGAGGCAGATGAGGTGAAACCACAAAGCCATGGCAAATAGTTTTCATCATGGGCAGAATTTCACGGAGCAATATTGCTGGGAGAGAAAAGGCACCACCTGAGGGAGGCAAGCTCCACAAAACTACCTATGGCAGGAGCCGGGTTGCCCCCAGGCACTAGGCGTGTCAGGCCTCAGCATTGTAAGGAGAGTTCACTGAAGTCCCTGAGTGAAGTTTTCTCCGCTGTCCTACGTCTACGTTCCTAAAATTTACTCTGCGGTTTCTCATGATCCTGGGTTATGAACGGCCACCATTCACCGTTCTCCTTACACTCATGCGTCACCATCGACCTTAAAGAAAGGGAGGACACGCAACTGCTGGCAGGTAAATTCAGCAAACTTTGTCTCAACACAAAAGAGACAGCTCTGTGGTGACCCGCCTTGCACGGTAAAACATTTCCTTGAGAATAAGGAATTTTCCCATTGCAATGACAAAATGAGAGAATTGCCCCCGATGGATTTGCCGCTGTGCCTACAAACATCATCTTGAGGCCATACCGTAGTGAATCAGGGAAACCCAGGCGCTTCACCCTTTACCCTAGACCAGTGAAACTCAGAGAAGCACTATTGACCTGTGAGACATGACGTTGCTGGAAGCATCAGTGTACAGAGGCAGGGGAACCTCGAAGGAACTTCTTCCGTGTGAATAAAACGCAGGCTGAACTTCATGGCAGGTTCCAGATTCTCAGGAATTCCACGGGCTGTATTGCTCAGAGGTAGAACCCACTGCTTGGGGCACACTTGAACTGAAAAATCTTGCTGGACTCATGGCTTTCCCAAAGACTCAAGGTTCTCAAAGAGCGAGCATAAGTTTGACGGAAAAACCAACTGCTGGTGGCGCATTTTTGTCTTGAAACCGACAAGGAGCAAGATTTTCCTTAAACCATGAATCTCAGAAACATTGTGATCGTGAAGGAAAACCATGGAGAGCAGATGTACTTCCAATAATCCTACACTTAAATGAAACCTCAAAACTAAATCCTATCCTAAAACCTACCCTAATCCTAACCCCAACCTAGGTCAAAACCTAGCCCAAGTCTAAACCTAAAAAGAGGTGTAACCATAAGCCTAGGTGTAATTCTGTAGACTCCTATCCTTAAACTGAACCCTAACTTACGGCTCACCCTAAACCAAGCCCTAAACCTAACCCTATGTCTACCCTAAGGCTAAGCCTAATCCTAAGCCCAAATCTGATGTGAACATGCAGCTCCCCCTACAACTAACCTTACTCCGAACCGTCATCATTCGCCTGAACCTAATTTAACTCTATCCATCACCTTCAATCCAAGCCTCCATATCACCCTTAATGTAATCCAATCCCTTAAACTAGACAGAGAGCTAAACTTATCCACAACTAAAACGGATGTAACACACAAGCCGCAAGCCTGACCCCAACTCTTAACCTCGCACACTTTCTAACCCTCACACAAATATTAACCCCAACCCATACCTAAACAGTCAAGTTTACCATAAGCCTAAATGAGACAATAGATTCATTCATCCTTAAGCACTAAACCCTACTCTCAGCTTCAACCTCACACTCACCCAACACTTGATCCACAACCTTACCACAACCCGAATCTTCACGCAGCCGTAACTCTAACCTGAACTCTAACACTGTCTCTAAACATGCCCACATGCCTGTACCTATGCCCGTTCAAATTTAACCCTAAACCGAAATCTTCTGTCCCACTATTTTGCAGCATTTTAAAGAAGTACACTGGGAAAGGTTTTTCTGTAAGGAAGAAACGGCAGGCGGCGTGGCTGAAATGAGAATATCATGCTGCACGAGTTCTTTGCCCTCAGATGTAGAAGTGTCATCAGTGGGCATCATAGAGAAACGGGACTTTAATAAGTGATCATCAACCTCTGTGAATTCCCTTTGTTCTAAACGCCTGAAATAAAGAGTTGTCCTGAGTCACATAAACCTCCACCGAGTGGTCTTAATGTGGCGCGGGAACATGCCGGTAGAAAAGAATTCCGAGGAAGGCTGAAAGTCCACAATTGTATGGTCATTCCCAGAAATGAAGTGGCAGCCGGATTAGACTGGGAAACTTAAGCTTCCATTAGACAATGAAGATGTTAGAATCTGGTACGTCCACAATTCACGGTGTCCTTAGATCCATGAAATTCCGTGTGGAATTTTAGTCAGAAAATGAAAACCCCGGAGCCTCTGTTCAGCAGGCCCCGGGTAGGTCCCAGAGGCACACTGGTGCTCCTCTAGAATTTGGATAAAAATCGTTTTCACGGGAATAAAGAACCTTGATCAAGCCAGGTGGGTCTTGACAAACAAAATTGCTGCGTGTGCCCGGTATACTGACAAGCACCCACCTGTGCTAGTCCATGGCGTATTCAGCACAGGAATCTGCATCGATTGAGCCAAGACAAAGGAAAGCTCAGGGAGGCAGCACCTGTGTAGAAAAGCATTTGTACTTCAAAGATGAGGCCAATGAGGTGAAAGGACAAAGCCATGGCAAATAGTTTTCATCATCGGCAGAATTTCACAGAACAATATTGCTGGGAGAGAAAAGGCAGCACCTGAAGGAGGCACGCTCCCCAAATCTACCTAGGGCAGGAGCCGGGTTGCCCCCAGGCACTAAGCGTGTCAGGCCTCAGCATTGTAAGGAGAGTTCACTGAAGTCCCTGAGTGAAGTTTTCTCCGCTGTCCTACGTCTACGTTCCTAAAATTTACTCTGAGGTTTCACATGATCCTGGGTTATGAACGGCCACCATTTACCGTTCTCCTTACACTCGTGGGTCTCCATCGACCTTAAAAGAAAGGGAGGACACGCAACTGCTGGCAGGTAATTTCAACAAAGTTTGTCTCAACACAAAAGAGACAGCTCTGTGGTGACCCGTCTTCCACGGTAAAACATTTCCTGGCGAATAAGGAATCTTCCCATCGCAATGACAATATGAGAGAATTGCCACCGATGGATTTGCCGCTGTGCCTACAAACATCATCTTGAGGCCATACAGTAGTGAAACACGGGAACCCAGGCGCTTCACCCTTTACCCTAGACCAGTGAAACTCAGAGAAGCATTATTGACCTGTGAGACATGACATTGCTGGAAGCATCAGTGTACAGAGGCAGGGGAACCTCGAATGGGCTTCTTACGTGTGAATAAAACGCAGGCTGAACTTCATGGCAGGTTCCAGATTCTCAGGAATTCCATGGGCTGTATTGCTCAGAGATAGAACCCACTGCTTGGGGCACACTTGAACTGAAAAATCTTGCTGGACTCACGGCTTTCACAAAGACCCAATGTTCTCAAAGAGCGAGCATAAGTTTCACGGAAAAACCAACTGCCAGTGGCGCCTTTTTGCCTTGAAACCGGCAAGGAGCAAGATTTTCCTTAAACCAGGATTCTAAGAAACATTGTGATCGTGAAGGAAAATCAGGGAGAGCAGATGTACTTCCAATATTCCTACGCTTAAATGAAACCTCAAACCTAAATCCTATCCTACAACCTACCCTAACCTAGGTCAAAACGTAGCCCTAGGTCTAATCCTAAAAAAAGAGATATAACCCTAAGCCTAGGTGTAATTCTGTAGACTCCTAACCTTAAACTGAACCCTAACCTAAGGCTCACCTTAAACCAAGCCCTAACCCTAACCGTATGTCTACCCTAAGGCTAAGCCTAATCCTAACCCCAAATCTGATGTGAACTTGCAGCTCCCCCTACAACTAACCTTACTCCTAATCGTCAAACTTCGCCTTAACCTAACTTAACTCTATCCATCACCTTCAATCGAAGCCTCCATATCACCGTTAATGTAATCCAATCCCTTAAACTAGACAGAGAGCTAAACTTATCCACAACCAAAACAGATGTAACACACAAGCTGCAAGCCTGACCCCAACTCTTAACCTCGCACACTTTCTCACCCTCACACAAATATTAACCCCAACCCATACCTAAACAGTCAAGTTTACCATAAGCCTAAATGAGACAATAGGTTCATTCATCCTTAAGCACTAAACCCTACTCATACCTTCAACCTCACACTCACCCTACATTTGATCCACAACCTTACCATAACCCAAATCCTCACGCAGCCGTCACTCTAACCTGAACTCTAACACTGTCTCTAAACATGCCCACATGCCTGTACCTATGCCCATTTAAAGTTAACCCTAAACAGAAATCTTCTGTCCCACTATTTTGCAGCATTTTAAAGAAGTACACTGGGAAAGATTTTTCTGCAAGGAAGAAACTGCAGGCGGCGTGGCTGAAATGAAAATATCATGCTGCACGAGCTCTTTGCCCTCAGATGTAGAAGTGTCATCAGTGGGCATCATAGAGAAACGGGACTTTAATAAGTGATCATCAACCTCTGTGAATTCCCTTTGTTCTAGACGCCTGAAATAAAGAGTTGTCCTGAGTCACATAAACCTCCACCGAGTTGTCTTATTTTGGCGCGGAAACATGCCGGTAGAAGAGAATTCCAAAGAAGGCTGAACGTCCACAATTGAATGGTCATTTCCAGAAATGAAGTGACAGCCGGATCAGACTGGGAAACTTAAGCTTCCATTAGACAATGAAGATGTGAAGATCTGGTACGCCCACAATTCACGGTGTCCTTAGATCCATGAAATTCCATGTGGAATTTTAGTCAGAAAATGAAAATTCCGGAGCCTCTGTTCAGCAGGCCCGGTGTAGCTCCCAGAGGCACACTGGTGCTCCTCTAGAATTTGGATAAAAATCGTTGTCACGGGAATAAAGAACCTTGATCAAGCCTGGTGGGTCTTGACAAATGAAATTGCTGCGTGTGCCCAGTATAATGACAAGCACCCACCTGTGCTAGTCCATGGCTTATTCAGCGCAGGAATCTGCATCGATTGAGCCAAGACAAAGGAAAGCTCAGGGAGGCAGCACCCGTGTAGAAAATCATTTGTACTTCAAAGATGAGGCCAATGAGGTGAAATGACAAAGCCAGGGCAAATAGTTTTCATCATGGGCAGAATTTCACGGAGCAATATTGCTGGGAGAGAAAAGGCACTACCTGAGGGAGGCACGCTCCACAAAACTACCTAGGGCAGGAGCCGGGTTGCCCCCAGGTACTAGGCATGTCAGGCGTCAGCATTGTAAGGAGAGTTCACTGAAATCCCTGAGTGAAGTTTTCTCCGCTGTCCTAAGTCTACGTTCCTAAAATTTACTCTACGGTTTCTCATGATCTGGGTTATGAACGGCCACCATTCACCTTTCTCCTTACACTCGTGCGTCTCCATCGACCTTAAAAGAAAGGGAGGACACACAACTGCTGGCAGGTAAATTCAGCAAAATTTGTCTCAACCAAAAGAGACACCTCTGTGGTAATCCGTGTTCCACTGTAAAACATTTCCTAGCCAATAAGGAATCTTCCCATTCCAATGACAATATGAGAGAATTACCACCGATGGATTTGCCTCTGTGCCTACAAACATCATCTTGAGGCCATACAGTAGTGAAGCACGGGAACCCAGCCGCTTCACCCTTTACCCTAGACCAGTGAAACTCAGAGAAGCACTATTGACCTGTGAGACATGACGTTGCTGGAAGCATCAGTGTACAGCGGCAGGGGAACCACGAAGGAGCTCCTTACGTGTGAATAGAACGCAGGCTGGACTTCATGGCAGGTTCCAGATTCTCAGGAATTCCATGGGCTGTATTGCTCAGAGGTAGAACCCACTGCTTGGGACACACTTGAACTGAAAAATCGTGCTGGACTCACGGCTTTCCCAAAGACCCAAGATTCTCAAAGAGCGAGCAAAAGTTTGACGGAAAAACCAACTGCCGGTGGCGCCTTTTTGCCTTGAAACCGGCAAGGCTCAAGATTTTCCTTCAACCAGGAATCTCAGAAACATTGTGATCGTGAAGGAAAACCAGGGAGAGCAGATTTACTTCCAATAATCCTACACTTAAATGAAACCTCAAACCTAAATCCTATCCTAAAAACAACCCTAATCCTAACCCTAACCTAGGTCAAAACCTAGCCCTAGGTCTAACCCTAAAAAGAGGTGTAATTCTGTAGAATCCTAAACTTAAACTGAACCCTAACCTAAGGCTCACCTTAAACCAAGCCCTAACCCTAACCGTATGTCTACCCTAAGGCTAAGCCTAATCCTAACCCCAAATCTGATGTGAACTTGCAGCTCCCCCTACAACTAACCTTACTCCTAACCGTCACCCTTCGCCTGAACCTAACTTAACTCTATCCATCACCTTCAATCGAAGCCTCCATATCACCGTTAATGTAATCCAATCCCTTAAAGTAGACAGAGAGCTAAACTTATCCACAACCAAAACGTATGTAACACACAAGCCGCAAGCCTGACCCCAACTCTTAACCTCGCACACTTTCTAACCCTCAAACAAATATTAACCCCAACCCATACCTAAACAGTCAAGTTTACCATTAGCCTACATGAGACAATAGGTTCATTCATCCTTAAGCACTAAACCCTATTCTTACCTTCAACCTCACACTCACTCTACATTTGATCCACAACCTTACTATAACCCAAATCCTCACGCAGTCGTAACTCTAACCTGAACTCTAACACTGTCTCTATACATGCCCACATGCCTGTACCTATGCCCGTTTAAAGTTAACCCTAAAACGAAATCTTCTGTCCCACTATTTTGCAGCATTTTAAAGAAGTACACTGGGAAAGATTTTTCTGCAAAGAAGAAACTGCCGGCGGCGTGGCTGAAATGAGAATATCATGCTACACGAGCTCTTTGCCCTCAGATGTAGAAGTGTCATCAGTGGGCATCATAGAGAAACGGGACTTTAATAAGTGATCATCAACCTCTGTGAATTCCCTTTGTTCTAGACGCCTGAAATAAAGAGTTATCCTGAGTCACATAAACCTCCACCGAGTGGGCTTAATGTGGCGCGGGAACATGCCGGTAGAAGAGAATTCCGAAGAAGGCTGAACGTCCACAATTGAATGGTCATTGCCAGAAATGAAGTGGCAGCCGGATCAGACTGGGAAACTTAAGCTTCATTAAACAATGAAGATGTGAGAATCGGGTACGTCCACAATTCACGGTGTCCTTAGATCCATGAAATTCCGTTTGTAATTTTAGTCAGAAAATGAAAACTTCGGAGCCTCTGTTCAGCAGGCCCGGGTGTAGCTCCCAGAGGCACACTGGTGCTCCTCTAGAATTTGGATAAAAATCGTTTACACGGGAATACAGAACCTTGATCAAGCCAGGTGGGTCTTGACAAACGAAATTGCTGCATGTGCCCGGTATACTGACAATCACACAGCTGTGCCAGTCCATGGCTAATTCAGCACAGGAATCTGCATGGATTGAGCCAGGACAAAGGAAAGCTCAGGGAGGTAGCACCCGTGTAGAGAAGCATTTGTACTTCAAAGATGAGGCCAATGAGGTGAAACAACAAAGCCAGGGCAAATAGTTTTCATCATGGGCAGAATTTCACGGAACAATATTGCTGGGAGAGAAAAGGTACCACTTGAGGGAGGCACGCTCCCCAAAACTACCTAGGGCAGGAGACAGGTTTCCCCCAGGCACTAGGCATGTCAGGCGTCAGCATTGTAAGGAGAGTTCACTGAAGTCCCTGAGTGAAGTTTTCTCCGCTGTCCTAAGTCTACGTTCCTAAAATTTACTCTGCGGTTTCTCATGATCTGGGTTATGAACGGCCACCATTCACCGTTCTCCTTACACTCGTGCGTCTCCATCGACCTTAATGAAAGGGAGGACACGCAACTTCTGGCAGGTAAATTCAGCAAATTTTGTCTCAACACAAAAGAGACAGCACTTTGGTGACCCGTCTTCCACTGTAAAACATTTCCTGGCGAATAAGGAATCTTCCCATCGCAATGACAATATGAGACAATTGCCACCGATGGATTTGCCGCTGTGCCTACAAACATCATCTTGAGGCCATACAGTAGTGAAGCACGGGAACCCTGGCTCTTCACCCTTTACCCTAGACCAGTGAAACTCAGAAAAGCACTATTGACCTGTGAGACATGACTTTGCTGGAAGCATCAGTGTACAGAGGCAGGGGAACCTCGAAGGAGCTTCTTACTTGTGAATCAAATGCAGGGTGAACTTCATGGCAGGTTCTAGATTCTTAGGAATTCCACGGGCTGTATTGCTCAGAGGTAGAACCCATTGCTTGGGGCACACTTGAACTGAAAAATCTTGCTGGACTCACGGCTTTCCCAAAGACTCAAGGTTCTCAAAGAGCGAGCATAAGTTTGACGGAAAAACCAACTGCAGGTGGCGCCTTTTTGCCTTGAAACCGGCAAGGAGCAAGATTTTCCTTAAACCAGGAATCTCAGAAACATTGTGATCGTAAAGGAAAACCAGGGAGAGCAGATGTACTTCCAATAATCCTACACTTAAATGAAACCTCAAACCTAAATCCTATCCTAAAACCAACCCTAGTCCTAACCCTAACCTAGGTCAAAACCTAGCCCTAGGTCTAAACCTAAAAAAGGTGTAACCCTAAGCCTAGGTGTAATTCTGTAGACTCCTAAACTTAAACTGAACCCTAATCTAAGGCTCACCTTAAACCAAGCCCTAACCCTAACCGTATGTCTACCCTAAGGCTAAGCCTAATCCTAACCTTAAATCTGATGTGAACTTGCAGCTCCCCCTACAACTAACCTTACTCCTAACCGTCACCCTTCGGCAGAACCTAACTTAACTCTATCCATCACCTTCAATCAAAGCCTCCATATCACCGTTAATGTAATCCAATCCCTTAAAGTAGACAGAGAGCTAAACTTATCCACAACCAAAATGGATGTAACACACAAGCCGCAAGCCTGACCCCAACTCTTAACCTCGCACACTTTCTAAACCTCACACAAATATTAACCCCAACCCATACCTAAACCGTCAAGTTTACCATAAGCCTAAATGAGACAATAGGTTCATTCATCCTTAAGCACTAAACCCTACTCTTACCTTCAACCTCACACTCACCCTACATTTGACCCACAACCTTATCATAACCCGAATCCTCACGCAGCCGTCACTCTAACCTGAACTCTAACACTGTCTCTAAACATGCGCACATGCCTGTACCTATGCCCGTTTAAAGTTAACCCTAAACCGAAATCTTCTGTCCCACTATTTTGCAGCATTTTAAAGAAGTACACTGGGAAAGATTTTTCTGCAAGGAAGAAACTGCAGGCGACGTGGCTGAAATGAAAATATCATGCTGCACGAGCTCTTTGCCCTCAGATGTAGAAGTGTCATCAGTGGGCATCATAGAGGCTGGACTTTAATAAGTGATCATCAACCTCTGTGAATTCCCTTTGTTCTAGACGCCTGAAATAAAGAGTTGTCCTGAGTCACATAAACCTCCACCGAGTGGTCTTATTGTGGCGCGGAAACATGCAGGTAGAAGAGAATTCCGAAGAAGGCTGAACGTCCACAATTGAATGGTCATTGCCAGAAATGAAGTGGCAGCCGGATCAGACTGGGAAACTTAAGCTTCCATTAGACAATGAAGATGTGAGAATCGGGTACGTCCACAATTCACGGTGTCCTTAGATCCATGAAATTCCGTTTGTAATTTTAGTCAGAAAATGAAAACTTCGGAGCCTCTGTTCAGCAGGCCCGGGTGTAGCTCCCAGAGGCACACTGGTGCTCCTCTAGAATTTGGATAAAAATCGTTTACACGGGAATACAGAACCTTGATCAAGCCAGGTGAGTCTTGACAAACGAAATTGCTGCGTGTGCCCGGTATACTGACAATCACACAGCTGTGCCAGTCCATGGCTAATTCAGCACAGGAATCTGCATGGATTGAGCCAGGACAAAGGAAAGCTCAGGGAGGCAGCACCTGTGTAGAAAAGCATTTGTACTTCAAAGATGAGGCCAATGAGGTGAAAGGACAAAGCCATGGCAAATAGTTTTCATCATCGGCAGAATTTCACAGAACAATATTGCTGGGAGAGAAAGGCAGCACCTGAAGGAGGCACGCTCCCCAAAACTACCTAGGGCAGGAGCCGGGTTGCCCCCAGGCACTAAGCGTGTCAGGCCTCAGCATTGTAAGGAGAGTTCACTGAAGTCCCTGAGTGAAGTTTTCTCCGCTGTCCTACGTCTACGTTCCTAAAATTTACTCTGAGGTTTCACATGATCCTGGGTTATGAACGGCCACCATTTACCGTTCTCCTTACACTCGTGCGTCTCCATCGACCTTAAAAGAAAGGGAGGACACGCAACTGCTGGCAGGTAATTTCAACAAAGTTTGTCTCAACACAAAAGAGACAGCTCTGTGGTGACCCGTCTTCCACGGTAAAACATTTCCTGGCGAATAAGGAATCTTCCCATCGCAATGACAATATGAGAGAATTGCCACCGATGGATTTACCGCTGTGCCTACAAACATCATCTTGAGGCCATACAGTAGTGAAACACGGGAACCCAGGCGCTTCACCCTTTACCCTGGACCAGTGAAACTCAGAGAAGCATTATTGACCTGTGAGACATGACATTGCTGGAAGCATCAGTGTACAGAGGCAGGCGAACCTCGAAGGGGCTCCTTACGTGTGAATAAAACGCAGGCTGAAGTTCATGGCAGGTTCCAGATTCTCAGGAATTCCACGGGCTGTATTGCTCAGAGATAGAACCCACTGCTTGGGGCACACTTGAACTGAAAAATCTTGCTGGACTCACGGCTTTCACAAAGACCCAATGTTCTCAAAGAGCGAGCATAAGTTTGACGGAAAAACCAACTGCCAGTGGCGCCTTTTTGCCTTGAAACCGGCAAGGAGCAAGATTTTCCTTAAACCAGGATTCTCAGAAACATTGTGATCGTGAAGGACAATCAGGGAGAGCAGATGTACTTCCAATATTCCTACGCTTAAATGAAACCTCAAACCTAAATCCTATCCTACAACCTACCCTAACCTAGGTCAAAACGTAGCCCTAGGTCTAATCCTAAAAAAAGAGATATAACCCTAAGCTTAGGTGTAATTCTGTAGACTCCTAACCTTAAACTGATCCCTAACCTAAGGCTCACCTTAAACCAAGCCCTAACCCTAACCGTATGTCTACCCTAAGGCTAAGCCTAATCCTAACCCCAAATCTGATGTGAACTTGCAGCTCCCCCTACAACTAACCTTACTCCTAACCGTCAAACTTCGCCTTAACCTAACTTAACTCTATCCATCACCTTCAATCGAAGCCTCCATATCACCGTTAATGTAATCCAATCCCTTAAACTAGACAGAGAGCTAAACTTATCCACAACCAAAACAGATGTAACACACAAGCCGCAAGCCTGACCCCAACTCTTAACCTCGCACACTTTCTAACCCTCACACAAATATTAACCCCAACCCATACCTAAACAGTCAAGTTTACCATAAGCCTAAATGAGACAATAGGTTCATTCATCCTTAAGCACTAAACCCTACTCATACCTTCAACCTCACACTCACCCTACATTTGATCCACAACCTTACCATAACCCAAATCCTCACGCAGCCGTCACTCTAACCTGAACTCTAACACTGTCTCTAAACATGCCCACATGCTTGTATCTATGCCCGTTTAAAGTTAATCCTAAACCGAAATCTTCTGTCCCACTATTTTGCAGCATTTTAAAGAAGTACACTGGGAAAGATTTTTCTGCAGGGAAGAAACTGCAGGCGGCGTGGCTGAAATGAAAATATCATGCTGCACGAGCTCTTTGCCCTCAGATGTAGAAGTGTCATCAGTGGGCATCATAGAGAAACGGGACTTTAATAAGTGATCATCAACCTCTGTGAATTCCCTTTGTTCTAGACGCCTGAAATAAAGAGTTGTCCTGAGTCACATAAACCTCCACCGAGTGGTCTTATTGTGGCGCGGAAACATGCCGGTAGAAGAGAATTCCGAAGAAGGCTGAACGTCCACAATTGAATGGTCATTTCCAGAAATGAAGTGACAGCCGGATCAGACTGGGAAACTTAAGCTTCCATTAGACAATGAAGATGTGAGGATCTGGTACGCCCATAATTCACGTTGTCGTTAGATCCATGAAGTTCCATGTGGATTAGTCAGAAAATGAAAATTCCGGAGCCTCTGTTCAGCAGGCCCGGGTGTAGCTCCCAGAGGCACACTGGTGCTCCTCTAGAATTTGGATAAAAATCGTTGTCACGGGAATAAAGAACCTTGATCAAGCCTGGTGGGTCTTGACAAATGAAATTGCTGCGTGTGCCCAGTATACTGACAAGCACCCACCTGTGCTAGTCCATGGCTTATTCAGCGCAGGAATCTGCATTGATTGAGCCAAGACAAAGGAAAGCTCAGGGAGGCAGCACCCGTGTAGAAAATCATTTGTACTTCAAAGATGAGGCCAATGAGGTGAAAGGACAAAGCCAGGGCAAATAGTTTTCATCATGGGCAGAATTTCACGGAGCAATATTGCTGGGAGAGAAAAGGCACTACCTGAGGGAGGCACGCTCCACAAAACTACCTAGGGCAGGAGCCGGGTTGCCCCCAGGCACTAGGCTTGTCAGGCTTCAGCATTGTAAGGAGAGTTCACTGAAGTCCCTGAGTGAAGTTTTCTCCGCTGTCCTAAGTCTACGTTCCTAAAATTTACTCTACGGTTTCTCATGATCTGGGTTATGAACGGCCACCATTCACCTTTCTCCTTACACTCGTGCGTCTCCATCGACCTTAAAAGAAAGGGAGGACACACAACTGCTGGCAGGTAAATTCAGCAAAATTTGTCTCAACCAAAAGAGACAGCTCTGTGGTGATCCGTGTTCCACTGTAAAACATTTCCTAGCCAATAAGGAATCTTCCCATCGCAATGACAATATGAGAGAATTGCCACCGATGGATTTGCCTCTGTGTCTACAAACATCATCTTGAGGCCATACAGTAGTGAAGCACGGGAACCCAGCCGCTTCACCCTTTACCCTAGACCAGTGAAACTCAGAGAAGCACTATTGACCTGTGAGACATGACGTTGCTGGAAGCATCAGTGTACAGAGGCAGGGGAACCTCGAAGGAGCTCCTTATGTGTGAATAGAACGCAGGCGGGACTTCATGGCAGGTTCCAGATTCTCAGGAATTCCATGGGCTGTATTGCTCAGAGGTAGAACCCACTGCTTGGGACACACTTGAAGTGAAAAATCGTGCTGGACTCACGGCTTTCCCAAAGACCCAAGATTCTCAAAGAGCGAGCAAAAGTTTGACGGAAAAACCAACTGCCGGTGGCGCCTTTTTGCCTTGAAACCTGCAAGGCTCAAGATTTTCCTTCAACCAGGAATCTCAGAAACATTGTGATCGTGAAGGAAAACCAGGGAGAGCAGATTTACTTCCAATAATCCTACACTTAAATGAAACCTCAAACCTAAATCCTATCCTAAAAACAACCCTAATCCTAACCCTAACCTAGGTCAAAACCTAGCCCTAGGTCTAACCCTAAAAAGAGGTGTAATTCTGTAGAATCCTAAACTTAAACTGAACCCTAACCTAAGGCTCACCTTAAACCAAGCCCTAACCCTAACCGTATGTCTACCCTAAGGCTAAGCCTAATCCTAACCCCAAATCTGATGTGAACTTGCAGCTCCCCCTACAACTAACCTTACTCCTAACCGTCACCCTTCGCCTGAACCTAACTTAACTCTATCCATCACCTTCAATCGAAGCCTCCATATCACCGTTAATGTAATCCAATCCCTTAAAGTAGACAGAGAGCTAAACTTATCCACAACCAAAACGTATGTAACACACAAGCCGCAAGCCTGACCCCAACTCTTAACCTCGCACACTTTCTAACCCTCAAACAAATATTAACCCCAACCCATACCTAAACAGTCAAGTTTACCATTAGCCTAATTGAGACAATAGGTTCATTCATCCTTAAGCACTAAACCCTACTCTTACCTTCAACCTCACACTCACTCTACATTTGATCCACAACCTTACCATAACCCAAATCCTCACGCAGTCGTAACTCTAACCTGAACTCTAACACTGTCTCTATACATGCCCACATGCCTGTACCTATGCCCGTTTAAAGTTAACCCTAAACCGAAATCTTCTGTCCCACTATTTTGCAGCATTTTAAAGAAGTACACTGGGAAAGATTTTTCTGCAAAGAAGAAACTGCCGGCGGCGTGGCTGAAATGAGAATATCATGCTACACGAGCTCTTTGCCCTCAGATGTAGAAGTGTCATCAGTGGGCATCATAGAGAAACGGGACTTTAATAAGTGATCATCAACCTCTGTGAATTCCCTTTGTTCTAGACGCCTGAAATAAAGAGTTATCCTGAGTCACATAAACCTCCACCGAGTGGGCTTAATGTGGCGCGGGAACATGCCGGTAGAAGAGAATTCCGAAGAAGGCTGAACGTCCACAATTGAATGGTCACTGCCAGAAATGAAGTGGCAGCCGGATCAGACTGGGAAACTTAAGCTTCCATTAGACAATGAAGATGTGAGAATCGGGTACGTCCACAATTCACGGTGTCCTTAGATCCATGAAATTCCGTTTGTAATTTTAGTCAGAAAATGAAAACTTCGGAGCCTCTGTTCAGCAGGCCCGGGTGTAGCTCCCAGAGGCACACTGGTGCTCCTCTAGAATTTGGATAAAAATCGTTTACACGGGAATACAGAACCTTGATCAAGCCAGGTGGGTCTTGACAAACGAAATTGCTGCGTGTGCCCGGTATACTGACAATCACACAGCTGTGCCAGTTCATGGCAAATTCAGCACAGGAATCTGCATGGATTGAGCCAGGACAAAGGAAAGCTCAGGGAGGTAGCACCCGTGTAGAAAAGCATTTGTACTTCAAAATGAGGCCAATGAGGTGAAAGGACAAAGCCAGGGCAAATAGTTTTCATCAAGGGTAGAATTTCACGGAGCAATATTGCTGGGAGAGAAAAGGCACTACCTGAGGGAGGCACGCTCAACAAAACTACCTAGGGCATGAGCCGGGTTGCCCCCAGGCACTAGGCATTTCAGGCGTCAGCATTGTAAGTAGAGTTCACTGAAGTCCCTGAGTGAAGTTTGCTCCGCTGTCCTAAGTCTACGTTCCTAAAATTTACTCTACGGTTTCTCATGATCTGGGTTATGAACGGCCACCATTCACCATTCTCCTTACACTCGTGCGTCTCAATCGACCTTAATGAAAGTTAGGACACGCAACTTCTGGCAGGTAAATTCAGCAAATTTTGTCTCAGCACAAAAGAGACAGCACTTTGGTGACCCGTCTTCCACTGTAAAACATTTCCTGGCGAATAAGGAATCTTCCCATCGCAATGACAATATGAGAGAATTGCCACCGATGGATTTGCCGCTGTGCCTACAAACATCATCTTGAGGCCATACAGTAGTGAAGCACGGGAACCCGGGCTCTTCACCCTTTACCCTAGACCAGTGAAACTCAGAAAAGCACTATTGACCTGTGAGACATGACATTGCTGGAAGCATCAGTGTACAGAGGCAGGGGAACCTCGAAGGAGCTTCTTACGTGTGAATCAAATGCAGGCTGAACTTCATGGCAGGTTCCAGATTCTTAGGAATTCCACGGGCTGTATTGCTCAGAGGTAGAACCCATTGCTTGGGGCACACTTGAACTGAAAAATCGTGCTGGACTCACGGCTTTCCCAAAGACCCAAGGTTCTCAAAGAGCGAGCATAAGTTTGACGGAAAAACCAACTGCCAGTGGCGCCTTTTTGCCTTGAAACCGGAAAGGAGCAAGATTTTCCTTAAACCAGGAATCTCAGAAACATTGTGATTGTAAATGAAAACCAGGGAGAGCAGATGTACTTCCAATAATCCTACACTTAAATGAAACCTCAAAACCAAATCCTATCCTAAAACCAACCCTAGTCCTAACCCTAACCTAGGTCAAAACCTAGCCCTAGGTCTAAACCTAAAAAAGCTGTAACCCTAAGCCTAGGTGTAATTCTGTAGACTCCTAAACTTAAACTGAACCCTAAACTAAGGCTCACCTTAAACCAAGCCCTAACCCTAACCGTATGTCTACCCTAAGGCTGCCTAATCCTAACCTTAAATCTGATGTGAACTTGCAGCTCCCCCTACAACTAACCTTACTCCTAACCATCACCCTTCGGCAGAACCTAACTTAACTCTATCCATCACCTTCAATCGAAGCCTTCATATCACCGTTAATGTAATCCAATCCCTTAAAGTAGACAGAGAGCTAAACTTATCCACAACCAAAACGGATGTAACACACAAGCCGCAAGCCTGACCCCAACTCTTAACCTCGCACACTTTCTAAACCTCACACAAATATTAACCCCAACCCATACCTAAACAGTCAAGTTTACCATAAGACTAAATGAGACAATAGGTTCATTCATCCTTAAGCACTAAACCCTACTCTTACCTTCAACCTCACACTCACCCTACATTTGATCCACAACCTTATCATAACCCGAATCCTCACGCAGCCGTCACTCTAACCTGAACTCTAACACTGTCTCTAAACATGCGCACATGCCTGTACCTATGCCCGTTTAAAGTTAACCCTAAACCGAAATCTTCTGTCCCACTATTTTGCAGCATTTTAAAGAAGTACACTGGGAAAGATTTTTCTGCAAGGAAGAACCTGCAGGCGGCGTGGCTGAAATGAAAATATCATGCTGCACGAGCTCTTTGCCCTCAGATGTAGAAGTGTCATCAGTGGGCATCATAGAGAAACGGGACTTTAATAAGTGATCATCAACCTCTGTGAATTCCCTTTGTTCTAGACGCCTGAAATAAAGAGTTGTCCTGAGTCATATAAACCTCCACCGAGTGGTCTTATTGTGGCGCGGAAACATGCCGGTAGAAGAGAATTCCAAAGAAGGCTGAACGTCCACAATTGAATGGTCATTGCCAGAAATGAAGTGGCAGCCGGATCAGACTGGGAAACTTAAGCTTCCATTAGAAAATGAAGATGTGAGGATCTGGTATGCCCACAATTCACGGTGTCCTTAGATCCATGAAATTCCATGTGGAATTTTAGTCAGAAAATGAAAACTCCGGAGCCCCTGTTCAGCAGGCCCCGGTGTAACTCCCAGAGGCACACTGGTGCTCCTCTTGAATTTGGATAAAAAATGTTTTCACGGGAATAAAGAACCTTGATCAAGCCTGGTGGGTCTTGACAAATGAAATTGCTGCGTGTGCCCAATATACTGACAAGCACCCACCTGTGCTAGTCCATGGCTTATTCAGCGCAGGAATCTTCATCGATTGAGCCAAGACAAAGGAAAGCTCAGGAAGGCAGCACCCGTGTAGAAAAGCATTTGTACTTCAAAATGAGGCCAATGAGGTGAAAGGACAAAGCCAGGGCAATTAGTTTTCATCAAGGGTAGAATTTCACGGAGCAATATTGCTGGGAGAGAAAAGGCACTACCTGAGGGAGGCACGCTCAATAAAACTACCTAAGGCATGAGCCGCGTTGCCCCCAGGCACTAGGCATATCAGGCCTCAGCATTGTAAGGAGAGTTCACTGAAGTCCTTGATTGAAGTTTGCTCCGCTGTCCTAAGTCTACGTTCCTAAAATTTACTCTACGGTTTCTCATGATCTGGGTTATGAACGGCCACCATTCACCGTTCTCCTTACACTCGTGCGTCTCCATCGACCTAAATGAAAGTTAGGATACGCAAATTCTGGCAGGTAAATTCAGCAAATTTTGTCTCAACACAAAAGAGACAGCACTTTGGTGACCCGTCTTCCACTGTAAAACATTTCCTGGCGAATAAGGAATCTTCCCATCGCAATGACAATATGAGAGAATTGCCACCGATGGATTTGCCGCTGTGCCTACAAACATCATCTTGAGGCCATACAGTAGTGAAGCACGGGAACCCGGGCTCTTCACCCTTTACCCTAGACCAGTGAAACTCAGAAAAGCACTATTGACCTGTGAGACATGACATTGCTGGAAGCATCAGTGTACAGAGGCAGGGGAACCTCGAAGGAGCTTCTTACGTGTGAATCAAATGCAGGCTGAACTTCATGGCAGGTTCCAGATTCTTAGGAATTCCACGGGCTGTATTGCTCAGAGGTAGAACCCATTGCTTGGGGCACACTTGAACTGAAAAATCGTGCTGGACTCACGGCTTTCCCAAAGACCCAAGGTTCTCAAAGAGCGAGCATAAGTTTGACGGAAAAACCAACTGCCAGTGGCGCCTTTTTGCCTTGAAACCGGCAAGGAGCAAGATTTTCCTTAAACCAGGAATCTCAGAAACATTGTGATCGTAAAGGAAAACCAGGGAGAGCAGATGTACTTCCAATAATCCTACACTTAAATGAAACCTCAAAACCAAATCCTATCCAAAAACCAACCCTAGTCCTAACCCTAACCTAGGTCAAAACCTAGCCCTAGGTCTAAACCTAAAAAAGGTGTAACCCTAAGCCTAGGTGTAATTCAGTAGACTCCTAAACTTAAACTGAACCCTAATCTAAGGCTCACCTTAAACCAAGCCCTAACCCTAACCGTATGTCTACCCTAAGGCTGCCTAATCCTAACCTTAAATCTGATGTGAACTTGCAGCTCCCCCTACAACTAACCTTACTCCTAACCGTCACCCTTCGCCTGAACCTAACTTAACTCTATCCATCACCTTCAATCGAAGCCTCCATATCACCGTTAATGTAATCCAATCCCTTAAAGTAGACAGAGAGCTAAACTTATCCACAACCAAAACGGATATAACACACAAGCCGCAAGCCTGACCCCAACTCTTAACCTCGCACAATTTCTAAACCTCACACAAATATTAACCCCAACCCATACCTAAACAGTCAAGTTTACCATAAGCCTAAATGAGACAATAGGTGCATTCATCCTTAAGCACTAAACCCTACTCTTACCTTCAACCTCACACTCACCCTACATTTGATCCACAACCTTACCATAACCCAAATCCTCACGCAGCCGTCACTCAAACCTGAACTCTAACACTGTCTCTAAACATGCGCACATGCCTGTACCTATGCCCGTTTAAAGTTAACCCTAAACCGAAATCTTCTGTCCCACTATTTTGCAGCATTTTAAAGAAGTACACTGGGAAAGATTTTTCTGCAAGGAAGAAACTGCAGACGGCGTGGCTGAAATGAAAATATCATGCTGCACGAGCTCTTTGCCCTCAGATGTAGAAGTGTCATCAGTGGGCATCATAGAGAAACGGGACTTTAATAAGTGATCATCAACCTCTGTGAATTCCCTTTGTTCTAGACGCCTGAAATAAAGAGTTGTCCTGAGTCACATAAACCTCCACCGAGTGGTCTTATTGTGGCGCGGAAACATGCCGGTAGAAGAGAATTCCGAAGAAGGCTGAACGTCCACAATTGAATGGTCATTGACAGAAATGAAGTGACAGCCGGATCAGACTGGGAAACTTAAGCTTGCATTAGACAATGAAGATGTGAGGATCTGGTACGCCCACAATTCATGGTGCCCTTAGATCCATGAAATTCCAAGTGGAATTTTAGTCAGAAAATGAAAACTCCGGAGTCTCTGTTCAGCAGGCCCGGGTGTAACTCCCAGAGGCACACTGGTGCTCCTCTAGAATTTGGATAAAAATCGTTTTCACGGGAATAAAGAACCTTGATCAAGCCTGGTGGGTCTTGACAAATGAAATTGCTGCGTGTGCCCAGTATACTGACAAGTAACCACTTGTGCTAGTCCAAGGCTTATTCAGCGCAGGAATCTGCATTGATTGAGCCAAGACAAAGGAAAGCTCAGGGAGGCAGCACCCTTGTAGAAAAGCACTTGTACGTCAAAGATGAGGGCAATGAGGTGAAAGGACAAAGCGAGGGCAAATAGTTTTCATCATGGGCAGAATTTCACGGAGCAATATTGCTGGGAGAGAAAAGGCACTACCTGAGGGAGGCATGCTCCACAAAACTACCTAGGGCAGGAGCCGGGTTGCCCCCAGGCACTAGGCATGTCAGGCGTCAGCATTGTAAGGAGAGTTCACTGAATTCCCTGAGTGAAGTTTTCTCCGCTGTCCTACGTCTACGTTCCTAAAATTTACTCTACGGTTTCTCATGATCTGGGTTATGAACGGCCACCATTCACCGTTCTCCTTACACTCGTGCGCCTCCATCGGCCTTAAAAGAAAGGGAGGACACGCAACTGCTGGCAGGTAAATTCAGCAAATTTTGTCTCAACACAAAAGAGACAGCACTTTGGTGACCCGTCTTCCACTGTAAAACATTTCCTGGCGAATAAGGAATCTTCCCATCGCAATGACAATATGAGAGAATTGCCACCGATGGATTTGCCGCTGTGCCTACAAACATCATCTTGAGGCCATACAGTAGTGAAGCACGGGAACCCGGGCTCCTCACCCTTTACCCTAGACCAGTGAAACTCAGAAAAGCACTATTGACCTGTGAGACATGACATTGCTGGAAGCATCAGTGTACAGAGGCAGGGGAACCTCGAAGGAGCTTCTTACGTGTGAATCAAATGCAGGCTGAACTTCATGGCAGGTTCTAGATTCTTAGGAATTCCACGGGCTGTATTGCTCAGAGGTAGAACCCATTGCTTGGGGCACACTTGAACTGAAAAATCGTGCTGGACTCACAGCTTTCCCAAAGACCCAAGGTTCTCAAAGAGCGAGCATAAGTTTGACGGAAAAACCAACTGCAGGTGGCGCCTTTTTGCCTTGAAACCGGCAAGGAGCAAGATTTTCCTTAAACCAGGAATCTCAGAAACATTGTGATCGTAAAGGAAAACCAGGGAGAGCAGATGTACTTCCAATAATCCTACACTTAAATGAAACCTCAAACCTAAATCCTATCCTAAAACCAACCCTAGTCCTAACCCTAACCTAGGTCAAAACCTAGCCCTAGGTCTAAACCTAAAAAAGGTGTAACCCTAAGCCTAGGTGTAATTCTGTAGACTCCTAAACTTAAACTGAACCCTAACCTAAGGCTCACCTTAAACCAAGCCTTAACCCTAACCGTATGTCTACCCTAAGGCTAAGCCTAATCCTAACCTTAAATCTGATGTGAACTTGCAGCTCCCCCTACAACTAACCTTACTCCTAACCGTCACCCTTCGGCAGAACCTAACTTAACTCTATCCATCACCTTCAATCGAAGCCTCCATATCACTGTTAATGTAATCCAATCCCTTAAAGTAGACAGAGAGCTAAACTTATCCACAACCAAAACGGATGTAACACACAAGCCGCAAGCCTGACCCCAACTCTTAACCTCCACACTTTCTAACCCTCACACAAATATTAACCCCAACCCATACCTAAACAGTCAAGTTTACCATAAGCCTAAATGAGACAATAGGTTCATTCATCCTTAAGCACTAAACCCTACTCTTACCTTCAACCTCACACTCACCCTACACTTGATCCACAACCTTACCATAACCCAAATCCTCATGCAGCCGTTACTCTAACCTGAACTCTAACACGGTCTCTAAACATGCGCACATGCCTGTACCTATGCCCGTTTAAAGTTAACCCTAAACCGAAATCTTCTGTCCCACTATTTTGCAGCATTTTTAAGAAGTACACTGGGAAAGATTTTTCTGCAAGGAAGAAACTGCAGGCGGCGTGGCTGAAATGAAAATATCATGCTGCACGAGCTCTTTGCCCTCAGATGTAGAAGTGTCATCAGGGGGCATCATAGAGAAACGGGACTTTAATAAGTGATCATCAACCTCTGTGAATTCCCTTTGTTCTAGACGCCTGAAATAAAGAGTTGTTCTGAGTCACATAAACCTCCACCGAGTGGTCTTATTGTGGCGCGGGAACTTGCCAGTAGAAGAGAATTCCACAGAGGCTGTACACTGGTACATATGAGGGTTGGAGGTACAGGGAATCCAGGGTGGATGATACCTTCAGGACCAAGGGCGTGAGGGACGATCCTGGGAGAGTGGAGGGTGAGTGGGTTGGAAAGGGGGAACTGATTACAAGGAGCCACATGTGACCTCTTCCCTGGGAGAGGGACAGCAGACAAGGGGGGAAGGGAGACCCCGAATAGGGCAAGATATGACAAAATAACGAGGTATAAATTACCAAGGGCATATGAGGGAGGGGGGAAAAGGGAGGGAGAGGGGGAAAAAAAAAGAGGACCTGATGCTAGGGGCTTAAGTGGAGAGCAAATGCCTTGAGAATGATTGGGGCAGGGAATGTATGGATGTGCTTTATACAATTGATGTATATATATGTATGGATTGTGGTAAGAGTTTATGGAGTCCCTAATAAAATGTAAAAGAAGAAAAGAGAAAAAAATGATTAGGGCAAAGACTGTACAGATGTGCATTATACAATTGATGTATGTATATGTATGAACTGTGAAAAGAATTGTATCAGCCCCAATAAATTGTTAAAAAAAAAGCAAGAATAATTTACTTTAAGATTGTAACAAATAAAAGATGTGCATGCATAGTATTAAAAAAAAGGTGTTTGTTTTCATAAAGAAGAATGAGCTAAAAGGGCCGCAAGAATTGCCTTGGTGAGAGGTGGAAGGTGTATGAAAACTTATTTTTGTATACAACTTGCTGTTGCATATTTTGTACCTGAAGTATTAAAAAATAAACTCAGAACCAATAATTAGAAAGTTATTAAAACTTTCATAGTGAAAAAAAAAAAAGAAGAGAATTCCGAAGAAGGCTGAACGTCCACAATTGAATGGTAATTGCCAGAAATGAAGTGACAGCCGGATCAGACTGGGAAACTTAAGCTTCCATTAGACAATGAAGATGTGAGAATCTGGTACGCCCACAATTCACGGTGTCCTTAGATCCATGAAATTCCGTGTGGAATTTTAGTCAGAAAATGAAAACTCCGGAGCCTCTGTTCAGCAGGCCCGGGTGTAACTCCCAGAGGCACACTGGTGCTCCTCTAGAATTTGGATAAAAATCGTTTTCAAGGGAATAAAGAAACTTGATCAAGCCTGGTGGGTCTTGACAAATGAAATTGCTGCGTGTGCCCAGTATACTGACAAGCACCCACCTGTGCTAGTCCATGGCATATTCAGCACAGGAATCTGCATCGATTGAGGCAAGGCAAAGGAAAGCTCAGGGAGGCAGCCCCCGTGTAGAAAAGCATTTGTACTTCAAAGACGAGGCCAATGAGGTGAAATAACAAAGCCATGGAAAATAGTTTTCATCATCAGCAGAATTTCACGGAGCAACATTGCTGGGAGAGAAAAGGCACCACCTGAGGGAGGCAAGCTCCCCAAAACTACCTAGGGCAGGAGCCGGGTTGCCCCCAGGCACTAGGTGTGTCAGGCCTCAGCATTGAAAGAAGAGTTCACTGAAGTCCCTGAGTGAAGTTTTCTCCGCTGTCTTACGTCTACGTTCCTAAAATTTACTCTGCGGTTTCTCATGATCCTGGGATATGAACGGCCACCATTCACCGTTCTCCTTACACTCGTGCGTCTCAATCGACCTTAAAAGAATGGGAGGACACGCAACTGCTGGCAGGTAATTTCAGCAAACTTTGTCTCAACACAAAAGAGACAGCTCTGTGGTGACCCGTCTTCCACGGTAAAACATTTCCTGGCGAATAAGGAATCTTCCCATCGCAATGACAATATGAGAGAATTGCCACCGATGGATTTTCCGCTGGGCCTACAAACATCATCTTGAGGCCATACAGTATTGAAGCACGGGAACTCAGGCCCTTCACCCTTTACCCTAGACCAGTGAAACTCAGAGAAGCACTATTGACCTGTGAGACATGACGTTGCTGGAAGCATCAGTGTACAGAGGCACGGGAACCCCGAAGGAGCTCCTTTTGTGTGAATAAAACGCAGGCGGAACTTCATGGCAGGTTCCAGATTCTCAGGAATTCCACGGCCTGTATTGCTCAGAGGTAGAACCCACTGCTTGGGGCACATGAACTGAAACATCTGGCTGGACTCACGGCTTTCCCAAAGACCCAAGGTTCTCAAAGAGCGAGCGTAAGTTTGACGGAAAAACCAACTGCCGGTGGCGCCTTTTTGCCTTGAAACCGGCAAGGAGCAAGATTTTCCTTAAACCATGAATCTCAGAAACCTTGTGATCTTGAAGGAAAACCAGGGAGAGCGGATGTACTTCCAATAAACCTACGATAAATGAAACCTCAAACCTAAATCCTATCCTAAAACCAACCCTAATCCTAACCATAACCTAGGTCAAAACCCAGCAATAGGTCTAAACCTAAAAAGAGGTGTAACCCTAAGCCTAGGTGTAATTCTGTAGACTCCTAACCTTAAACTGAACCCTAACCTAAGGCTCACCTTTAACCAAGCCCTAACCCTAACCGTATGTCTACCCTAAGGCTATGCCAAATCCTAACGCCAAATCTGATGTGAACATGCAGTTCCCCCTACAACTAACCTTACTCGTAACCGTCACCCTTCGCCTGAACCTAACTTAACTCTATCCATTACCTTCAATCCAAGCCTCCATATAACCTTAATTTAATCCAATCCCTTAAACTAGACAGAGAGCTAAACTTATCCACAACCAAAACGGATGTAAAACACAAGCCGCAAGCCTGACCCCAACTCTTAACCTCCACACTTTCTAACCCTCACACAAATATTAACCCCAAACCATACCTAAACAGTCAAGTTTACCATAAGCCTAAATGAGAAATAGGTTCATTCATCCTTAAGCACTAAACCCTACTCTTACCTTCAACCTCACACTCACCCTACATTTGATCCACAATCTTACCATAACCCGAATCCTCACGCAGCCGTAACTCTAACCTGAACTCTAACACTGTCTCTAAACATGCCCACATGCCTGTACCTATGCCCGTTTAAAGTTAACCCTAAACCGAAATCTTCTGTCCCACTATTTTGCAGCATTTTAAAGAAGTACACTGGGAAAGATTTTTCTGCAAGGAAGAAATTGCAGGCGGCGTGGCTGAAATGAGAATATCATGCTGCACGAGCTCTTTGCCCTCAGATGTAGAAGTGTCTTCAGTGGGCATCATAGAGAAACGGGACTTTAATAAGTGATCATCAACCTCTGTGAATTCCCTTTGTTCTAGACGCCTGAAATAAAGAGTTGTCCTGAGTCACATAAACCTCCACCGAGTGGTCTTAATGTGGCGCGGTAACATGCCGGTAGAAGAGAATTCCGAAGAAGGCTGAACGTCCACAATTGAATGGTCATTGCCAGAAATGAAGTGACAGGCGGATCAGACTGGGAAACTTAAGCTTCCATTAGACAATGAAGATGTGAGAATCTGGTACGTCCACAATTCACGGTGTCCTTAGATACATGAAATTCCGTGTGGAATTTTAGTCAGAAAATGAAAACTCCGGAGCCTCTGTTCAGCAGGCCTAGGTGTAGCTCCCAGAGGCACACTGGTGCTCCTCTAGAATTTGGATAAAAATCGTTTTCACAGGAATGAAGAACCTTGATCAAGCCAGGTGGGTCTTGACAAACGAAATTCCTGCGTGTGCCCCATATAAGGACAAGCACCCACCTGTGCTAGTCCATGGTGTATTCAGCACAGGAATCTGCATCCATTGAACCTAGACAAAGGAAAGCTTAGGGAGGCAGCACCTGTGTAGAAAAGCATTTGTACTTCAAAGATGAGGCCAATGAGGTGAAACGACAATGCCATCGCAAATAGTTTTCATAATGGGCAGAATTTCACAGAGCAATATTGCTGAGAGAGAAAAGGCACCACCTGAGGGAGGCACGCTCCACAAACATACCCAGGGCATTAGCCGTGTTGCCCCCAGGCACTAGGCGTGTCAGGCCTCAGCATTGTAAGGAGAGTTCACTCAAGTCCCTGAGTGAAATTTTCTCCGCTGTCCTACCTCTACGTTCCTAAAATTTACTCTGCGGTTTCTCCTGATCCTGGGTTATGAACGGCCACCATTCACCGTTCTCCTTACACTCGTGAGTCTCCATCGACATTAAAAGAAAGGGGGGACACGCAACTGCTGGCATGTAAATTCAGCAAACTTTGTCTCAACACAAAAGAGACAGCTCTGTGGTGACCCGTCTTCCACGGTAAAACATTTCCTGGCGAATAAGCAATCTTCCCATCGCAATGACAATATGAGAGAATTGCCACCGATGGATTTGCCGCTGTGCCTACACACATCATCTTGAGGCCATACAGCAGTGAAGCACGGGAACCCAGGCGCTTCACACTTTACACTAGACCAGTGAAAATCAGAGAAGCACTATTGACCTGTGAGACATGACCTTGCTGGAAGCATCAGTGTACAGAGGCATGGGAACCTCGAAGGAGCTTCTTCCGTGTGAATAATACACAGGCTGAACTTCATGTCAAGTTCCAGATTCTCAGGAATTCCACGGGCTGTATTGATCAGAGGTAGAACCCACTGCTTGGGGCACACTTGAACTGAAAAATCTTGCAGGATTCACGGCTTTATCAAAGACCCAAAGTTCTCAAAGAGCGAGCATAAGTTTGACGGAAAAACCAACTGCCGGTGGCGCCTTTTTGCCTTGAAACCGGCAAGGAGCAAGATTTTCCTTCAACCATGAATCTCAGAAACATTGTGATCGTGAAGGAAAACCAGGGAGAGCAGATGTACTTCCAATAATGCTACACTTAAATGAAAACTCAAACCTAAATTCTATCCTAAAACCAACCCTTATCCTAACCCTAACCTAGGTCAAAACCTAGCCCTAGGTCTAAACCTAAAAAGAGGTGTAGCCCTCAGCCTAGGTGTAATTCTGTAGACTCCTAATTATAAACTGAACCCTAACCTAAGGCTCACCCTAAACCAAGCCCTAACCATAACCGTATGACTACCCTAAGGCTAAGTCTAATCCTAACCCCAAATCTGATGTGAACATGCAGCTCCCCCTACAACTAACCTTACTCCTAACCGTCACCCTTCACCTGAACCTAACTTAACTCTATCCATCACCTTCAATCCAAGCCTCCATATCACTGTTAATGTAATCCAATCCCTTAAACTAGACAGAGATTTAAACTTATCCACAACCAAAACGGATGTAACACACAAGCCGCAAACCTTACCCTAACTCTTAACCTCGCACACTTTCTAACCCTTACACAAATATTAACCCCAAACCATACCTAAACAGTCAAGTTTACCATAAGCCTAAATGAGACAATAGGTTCATTCATCCTTAAGCACTAAACCCTACTCTTACCTTCAACCTCACACTCACGCAACATTTGATCCACAACCTTACCATAACTGGAACCTCACACAGCCTTAACTCTAACCTGAACTCTAACACAATCTCTAAACATGCCCACATGCCTGTACCTATGCCCGTTCAAAGTTAACCCTAAACCGAAATCTTCTGTCCCACTATTTTGCAGCATTTTAAAGAAGTACACTGGGAAAGATTTTTCTGCAAGGAAGAAGCTGCATGCGGCGTGGCTGAACTGAGAATATCATGCTGCACGAGCTCTTTGCCCTCAGATGTAGAAGTGTCATCAATGGGCATCATAGAGAAACGGGACTTTAATAAGTGATCATCAACCTCTGTGAATTCCCTTTGTTCTAGACGCCTGAAATAAAGAGTTGTCCTGAGTCACATAAACCTCCACCGAGTGCTCTTAATGTGGTGCGGGAACATGCCGGTATAAGAGAATTCCGAAGAAGGCTGAACGTCCACAATTGAATGGTCATTGCCAGAAATGTATTGGCAGCCGGATCAGACTGGGAAACTGAAGCTTCCATTAGACAATGAAGATGTGAGAATCTGGTACGTCCACAATTCACGGTTTCCTTAGATCCATGAAATTTCGTGTGGAATTTTAGTCAGAAAATGAAAACTCCGGAGGCTCTGTTCAGCAGGCCCGGGTGTAGCTCCCATAGGCACACTGGTGCTCCTCTATAATTTGGATAAAAATCGTTTTCACGGGAATAAAGAACCTTGATCAAGCCAGGTGGGTCTTGACAAACGAAATTGCAGCTTGTGCCCTGTATACTGACAAGCACCCCCCTGTGCTAGTCCATGGCGTATTCAGCACAGGAATCTGCATCGATTGAGCCAAGACAAAGGAAAGCTCAGGGAGGCAGCACCCGTGTAGAAGAGCATTTGTACTTCAAAGATGAGGCCAATGAGGTGAAATGACAAAGCCATGGCAAATAGTTTTCATCATTGGCAGAATTTCACACAGCAATATTGCTGGGAGAGAAAAGGCACCACCTGAGGGAGGCACACTCCACAAAACTACCTAGGGCAGGAGCCGGGTTGCCCCCAGGCACTAGGCCTGTCAGGCCTCAGCATTGTAAAGAGAGTTCACTGAAGTCCCTGGGTGAAGTTTTCTCCGCTGTCCTACGTCTACGTTCCTAAAATTTACTCTGCGGCTTCTCATGATCCTGGGTTATGAACGGCCACCATTCACCGTTCTCCTTACACTCGTGCGTCTCCATCGACCTTAAAAGAAAGGGAGGACACGCAACTGCTGACAGGTAAATTCAGCAAACTTTGTCTCAACACAAAAGAGACAGCTCTGTGGTGACCCGCCTTCCACGGCAAAACATTTCCTGGATAATAAGGAATCTTACCATCGCAATGACAATATGAGAGAATTGCCACCGATGGATTTGCCGCTGTGCCTACAAACATCATCTTGAGGCCATACAGTAGTGAAGCACGGGAACCCAGGTTCTTCACCCTTTACCCTAGACCAGTGAAACTCAGAGAAGCACTATTGACCTGTGAGACATGACCTTGCTGGAAGCATCAGTGTACAGAGGCATGGGAAACTCGAAGGAGCTTCTTCCGTGTGAATAAAACGCAGTGTGAACTTCATGGCAGGTTCCAGATTCTCAGGAATTCCACGGGCTGTATTGATCAGAGGTAGAACCCACTGCTTGGGGCACACTTGAACTGAAAAATCTTGCTGGACTCACGGCTTTCTCAAATACCCAAAGTTCTCAAAGAGCGAGCATAAGTTTGACGGAAAAACCAACTGCCGGTGGCGCAATTTGCCTTGAAACGGGCAAGGAGCAAGATTTTCCTTCAACCATGAATCTCAGAAACATTGTGATCGTGAAGGAAAACCAGGGAGAGCAGATGTACTTCCAATAATCATACACTTAAATGAAAACTCAAACCTAAATTCTATCCTAAAACCAACCCTAATCCTAACCCTAACCTAGGTCAAAACCTTGCCCTAGGTCTAAACCTAAAAAGAGGTGTAGCCCTAAGTCTACGTGTAATTCTGTAGACTCCTAATTATAAACTGAACCCTAACCTAAGGCTCACCCTAAACCAAGCCCTAACCATAACCGTATGACTACCCTAAGGCTAAGTCTAATCCTAACCCCAAATCTGATGTGAACATGCAGCTCCCCCTACAACTAACCTTACTCCTAACCGTCACCCTTCACCTGAACCTAACTTAACTCTATCCATCACCTTCAATCCAAGCCTCCATATCACTGTTAATGTAATCCAATCCCTTAAACTAGACAGAGATTTAAACTTATCCACAACCAAAACGGATGTAACACACAAGCCGCAAACCTGACCCTAACTCTTAACCTCGCACACTTTCTAACCCTTACACAAATATTAACCCCAAACCATATCTAAACAGTCAAGTTTACCATAAGCCTAAATGAGACAATAGGTTCATTCATCCTTAAGCACTAAACCCTACTCTTACCTTCAACCTCACACTCACGCAACATTTGATCCACAACCTTACCATAACTGGAACCTCACACAGCCTTAACTCTAACCTGAACTCTAACACAATCTCTAAACATGCCCACATGCCTGTACCTATGCCCGTTCAAAGTTAACCCTAAACCGAAATCTTCTGTCCCACTATTTTGCAGCATTTTAAAGAAGTACACTGGGAAAGATTTTTCTGCAAGGAAGAACCTGCATGCGGCGTGGCTGAACTGAGAATATCATGCTGCACGAGCTCTTTGCCCTCAGATGTAGAAGTGTCATCAATGGGCATCATAGAGAAACGGGACTTTAATAAGTGATCATCAACCTCTGTGTATTCCCTTTGTTCTAGACGCCTGAAATAAAGAGTTGTCCTGAGTCACATAAACCTCCACCGAGTGCTCTTAATGTGGCGCGGGAACATGCCGGTATAAGAGAATTCCGAAGAAGGCTGAACGTCCACAATTGAATGGTCATTGCCAGAAATGTATTGGCAGCCGGATCAGACTGGGAAACTTAAGCTTCCATTAGACAATGAAGATGTGAGAATCTGGTACGTCCACAATTCACGGTTTCCTTAGATCCATGAAATTTCGTGTGGAATTTTAGTCAGAAAATGAAAACTCCGGAGGCTCTGTTCAGGAGGCCCGGGTGTAGCTCCTATAGGCACACTGGTGCTCCTCTATAATTTGGATAAAAATCGTTTTCACGGGAATAAAGAACCTTGATCAAGCCAGGTGGGTCTTGACAAACGAAATTGCAGCTTGTGCCCTGTATACTGACAAGCACCCCCCTGTGCTAGTCCATGGCGGATTCAGCACAGGAATCTGCATCGATTGAGCCAAGTCAAAGGAAAGCTCAGGGAGGCAGCACCCGTGTAGAAAAGCATTTGTACTTCAAAGATGAGGCCAATGAGGTGAAATGACAAAGCCATGGCAAATAGTTTTCATCATTGGCAGAATTTCACACAGCAATATTGCTGGGAGAGAAAAGGCACCACCTGAGGGAGGCACACTCCACAAAACTACCTAGGGCAGGAGACGGGTTGCCCCCAGGCACTAGGCGTGTCAGGCCTCAGCATTGTAAGGAGAGTTCACTGAAGTCCCTGGGTGAAGTTTTCTCCGCTGTCCTACGTCTACGTTCCTAAAATTTACTCTGCGGCTTCTCATGATCCTGGGTTATGAACGGCCACCATTCACCGTTCTCCTTACACTCGTGCGTCTCCATCGACCTTAAAAGAAAGGGAGGACACGCAACTGCTGACAGGTAAATTCAGCAAACTTTGTCTCAACACAAAAGAGACAGCTCTGTGGTGACCCGCCTTCCACGGCAAAACATTTCCTGGATAATAAGGAATCTTACCATCGCAATGACAATATGAGAGAATTGCCACCGATGGATTTGCCGCTGTGCCTACAAACATCATCTTGAGGCCATACAGTAGTGAAGCACGGGAACCCAGGTTCTTCACCCTTTACCCTAGACCAGTGAAACTCAGAGAAGCACTATTGACCTGTGAGACATGACCTTGCTGGAAGCATCAGTGTACAGAGGCATGGGAAACTCGAAGGAGCTTCTTCCGTGTGAATAAAACGCAGTGTGAACTTCATGGCAGGTTCCAGATTCTCAGGAATTCCACGGGCTGTATTGATCAGAGGTAGAACCCACTGCTTGGGGCACACTTGAACTGAAAAATCTTGCTGGACTCACGGCTTTCTCAAATACCCAAAGTTCTCAAAGAGCGAGCATAAGTTTGACGGAAAAACCAACTGCCGGTGGCGCAATTTGCCTTGAAACGGGCAAGGAGCAAGATTTTCCTTCAACCATGAATCTCAGAAACATTGTGATCGTGAAGGAAAACCAGGGAGAGCAGATGTACTTCCAATAATCATACACTTAAATGAAAACTCAAACCTAAATTCTATCCTAAAACCAACCCTAATCCTAACCCTAACCTAGGTCAAAACCTTGCCCTAGGTCTAAACCTAAAAAGAGGTGTAGCCCTAAGTCTACGTGTAATTCTGTAGACTCCTAATTATAAACTGAACCCTAACCTAAGGCTCACCCTAAACCAAGCCCTAACCATAACCGTATGACTACCCTAAGGCTAAGTCTAATCCTAACCCCAAATCTGATGTGAACATGCAGCTCCCCCTACAACTAACCTTACTCCTAACCGTCACCCTTCACCTGAACCTAACTTAACTCTATCCATCACCTTCAATCCAAGCCTCCATATCACTGTTAATGTAATCCAATCCCTTAAACTAGACAGAGATTTAAACTTATCCACAACCAAAACGGATGTAACACACAAGCCGCAAACCTGACCCTAACTCTTAACCTCGCACACTTTCTAACCCTTACACAAATATTAACCCCAAACCATATCTAAACAGTCAAGTTTACCATAAGCCTAAATGAGACAATAGGTTCATTCATCCTTAAGCACTAAACCCTACTCTTACCTTCAACCTCACACTCACGCAACATTTGATCCACAACCTTACCCTAACTGGAACCTCACACAGCCTTAACTCTAACCTGAACTCTAACACAATCTCTAAACACGCCCACATGCCTGTACCTATGCCCGTTCAAAGTTAACCCTAAACCGAAATCTTCTGTCCCACTATTTTGCAGCATTTTAAAGAAGTACACTGGGAAAGATTTTTCTGCAAGGAAGAACCTGCATGCGGCGTGGCTGAACTGAGAATATCATGCTGCACGAGCTCTTTGCCCTCAGATGTAGAAGTGTCATCAATGGGCATCATAGAGAAACGGGACTTTAATAAGTGATCATCAACCTCTGTGAATTCCCTTTGTTCTAGACGCCTGAAATAAAGAGTTGTCCTGAGTCACATAAACCTCCACCGAGTGCTCTTAATGTGGCGCGGGAACATGCCGGTATAAGAGAATTCCGAAGAAGGCTGAACGTCCACAATTGAATGGTCATTGCCAGAAATGTATTGGCAGCCGGATCAGACTGGGAAACTTAAGCTTCCATTAGACAATGAAGATGTGAGAATCTGGTACGTCCACAATTCACGGTTTCCTTAGATCCATGAAATTTCGTGTGGAATTTTAGTCAGAAAATGAAAACTCCGGAGGCTCTGTTCAGGAGGCCCGGGTGTAGCTCCTATAGGCACACTGGTGCTCCTCTATAATTTGGATAAAAATCGTTTTCACGGGAATAAAGAACCTTGATCAAGCCAGGTGGGTCTTGACAAACGAAATTGCAGCTTGTGCCCTGTATACTGACAAGCACCCCCCTGTGCTAGTCCATGGCGGATTCAGCACAGGAATCTGCATCGATTGAGCCAAGTCAAAGGAAAGCTCAGGGAGGCAGCACCCGTGTAGAAAAGCATTTGTACTTCAAAGATGAGGCCAATGAGGTGAAATGACAAAGCCATGGCAAATAGTTTTCATCATTGGCAGAATTTCACACAGCAATATTGCTGGGAGAGAAAAGGCACCACCTGAGGGAGGCACACTCCACAAAACTACCTAGGGCAGGAGCCGGGTTGCCCCCAGGCACTAGGCCTGTCAGGCCTCAGCATTGTAAAGAGAGTTCACTGAAGTCCCTGGGTGAAGTTTTCTCCGCTGTCCTACGTCTACGTTCCTAAAATTTACTCTGCGGCTTCTCATGATCCTGGGTTATGAACGGCCACCATTCACCGTTCTCCTTACACTCGTGCGTCTCCATCGACCTTAAAAGAAAGGGAGGACACGCAACTGCTGACAGGTAAATTCAGCAAACTTTGTCTCAACACAAAAGAGACAGCTCTGTGGTGACCCGCCTTCCACGGCAAAACATTTCCTGGATAATAAGGAATCTTACCATCGCAATGACAATATGAGAGAATTGCCACCGATGGATTTGCCGCTGTGCCTACAAACATCATCTTGAGGCCATACAGTAGTGAAGCACGGGAACCCAGGTTCTTCACCCTTTACCCTAGACCAGTGAAACTCAGAGAAGCACTATTGACCTGTGAGACATGACCTTGCTGGAAGCATCAGTGTACAGAGGCATGGGAAACTCGAAGGAGCTTCTTCCGTGTGAATAAAACGCAGTGTGAACTTCATGGCAGGTTCCAGATTCTCAGGAATTCCACGGGCTGTATTGATCAGAGGTAGAACCCACTGCTTGGGGCACACTTGAACTGAAAAATCTTGCTGGACTCACGGCTTTCTCAAATACCCAAAGTTCTCAAAGAGCGAGCATAAGTTTGACGGAAAAACCAACTGCCGGTGGCGCAATTTGCCTTGAAACGGGCAAGGAGCAAGATTTTCCTTCAACCATGAATCTCAGAAACATTGTGATCGTGAAGGAAAACCAGGGAGAGCAGATGTACTTCCAATAATCATACACTTAAATGAAAACTCAAACCTAAATTCTATCCTAAAACCAACCCTAATCCTAACCCTAACCTAGGTCAAAACCTTGCCCTAGGTCTAAACCTAAAAAGAGGTGTAGCCCTAAGTCTACGTGTAATTCTGTAGACTCCTAATTATAAACTGAACCCTAACCTAAGGCTCACCCTAAACCAAGCCCTAACCATAACCGTATGACTACCCTAAGGCTAAGTCTAATCCTAACCCCAAATCTGATGTGAACATGCAGCTCCCCCTACAACTAACCTTACTCCTAACCGTCACCCTTCACCTGAACCTAACTTAACTCTATCCATCACCTTCAATCCAAGCCTCCATATCACTGTTAATGTAATCCAATCCCTTAAACTAGACAGAGATTTAAACTTATCCACAACCAAAACGGATGTAACACACAAGCCGCAAACCTTACCCTAACTCTTAACCTCGCACACTTTCTAACCCTTACACAAATATTAACCCCAAACCATATCTAAACAGTCAAGTTTACCATAAGCCTAAATGAGACAATAGGTTCATTCATCCTTAAGCACTAAACCCTACTCTTACCTTCAACCTCACACTCACGCAACATTTGATCCACAACCTTACCATAACTGGAACCTCACACAGCCTTAACTCTAACCTGAACTCTAACACAATCTCTAAACACGCCCACATGCCTGTACCTATGCCCGTTCAAAGTTAACCCTAAACCGAAATCTTCTGTCCCACTATTTTGCAGCATTTTAAAGAAGTACACTGGGAAAGATTTTTCTGCAAGGAAGAACCTGCATGCGGCGTGGCTGAACTGAGAATATCATGCTGCACGAGCTCTTTGCCCTCAGATGTAGAAGTGTCATCAATGGGCATCATAGAGAAACGGGACTTTAATAAGTGATCATCAACCTCTGTGAATTCCCTTTGTTCTAGACGCCTGAAATAAAGAGTTGTCCTGAGTCACATAAACCTCCACCGAGTGCTCTTAATGTGGCGCGGGAACATGCCGGTATAAGAGAATTCCGAAGAAGGCTGAACGTCCACAATTGAATGGTCATTGCCAGAAATGTATTGGCAGCCGGATCAGACTGGGAAACTTAAGCTTCCATTAGACAATGAAGATGTGAGAATCTGGTACGTCCACAATTCACGGTTTCCTTAGATCCATGAAATTTCGTGTGGAATTTTAGTCAGAAAATGAAAACTCCGGAGGCTCTGTTCAGGAGGCCCGGGTGTAGCTCCTATAGGCACACTGGTGCTCCTCTATAATTTGGATAAAAATCGTTTTCACGGGAATAAAGAACCTTGATCAAGCCAGGTGGGTCTTGACAAACGAAATTGCAGCTTGTGCCCTGTATACTGACAAGCACCCCCCTGTGCTAGTCCATGGCGGATTCAGCACAGGAATCTGCATCGATTGAGCCAAGTCAAAGGAAAGCTCAGGGAGGCAGCACCCGTGTAGAAAAGCATTTGTACTTCAAAGATGAGGCCAATGAGGTGAAATGACAAAGCCATGGCAAATAGTTTTCATCATTGGCAGAATTTCACACAGCAATATTGCTGGGAGAGAAAAGGCACCACCTGAGGGAGGCACACTCCACAAAACTACCTAGGGCAGGAGACGGGTTGCCCCCAGGCACTAGGCGTGTCAGGCCTCAGCATTGTAAGGAGAGTTCACTGAAGTCCCTGGGTGAAGTTTTCTCCGCTGTCCTACGTCTACGTTCCTAAAATTTACTCTGCGGCTTCTCATGATCCTGGGTTATGAACGGCCACCATTCACCGTTCTCCTTACACTCGTGCGTCTCCATCGACCTTAAAAGAAAGGGAGGACACGCAACTGCTGACAGGTAAATTCAGCAAACTTTGTCTCAACACAAAAGAGACAGCTCTGTGGTGACCCGCCTTCCACGGCAAAACATTTCCTGGATAATAAGGAATCTTACCATCGCAATGACAATATGAGAGAATTGCCCAGATGGATTTGCCGCTGTGCCTACAAACATCATCTTGAGGCCATACAGTAGTGAAGCACGGGAACCCAGGTTCTTCACCCTTTACCCTAGACCAGTGAAACTCAGAGAAGCACTATTGACCTGTGAGACATGACCTTGCTGGAAGCATCAGTGTACAGAGGCATGGGAAACTCGAAGGAGCTTCTTCCGTGTGAATAAAACGCAGTGTGAACTTCATGGCAGGTTCCAGATTCTCAGGAATTCCACGGGCTGTATTGATCAGAGGTAGAACCCACTGCTTGGGGCACACTTGAACTGAAAAATCTTGCTGGACTCACGGCTTTCTCAAATACCCAAAGTTCTCAAAGAGCGAGCATAAGTTTGACGGAAAAACCAACTGCCGGTGGCGCAATTTGCCTTGAAACGGGCAAGGAGCAAGATTTTCCTTCAACCATGAATCTCAGAAACATTGTGATCGTGAAGGAAAACCAGGGAGAGCAGATGTACTTCCAATAATCATACACTTAAATGAAAACTCAAACCTAAATTCTATCCTAAAACCAACCCTAATCCTAACCCTAACCTAGGTCAAAACCTTGCCCTAGGTCTAAACCTAAAAAGAGGTGTAGCCCTAAGTCTACGTGTAATTCTGTAGACTCCTAATTATAAACTGAACCCTAACCTAAGGCTCACCCTAAACCAAGCCCTAACCATAACCGTATGACTACCCTAAGGCTAAGTCTAATCCTAACCCCAAATCTGATGTGAACATGCAGCTCCCCCTACAACTAACCTTACTCCTAACCGTCACCCTTCACCTGAACCTAACTTAACTCTATCCATCACCTTCAATCCAAGCCTCCATATCACTGTTAATGTAATCCAATCCCTTAAACTAGACAGAGATTTAAACTTATCCACAACCAAAACGGATGTAACACACAAGCCGCAAACCTGACCCTAACTCTTAACCTCGCACACTTTCTAACCCTTACACAAATATTAACCCCAAACCATATCTAAACAGTCAAGTTTACCATAAGCCTAAATGAGACAATAGGTTCATTCATCCTTAAGCACTAAACCCTACTCTTACCTTCAACCTCACACTCACGCAACATTTGATCCACAACCTTACCATAACTGGAACCTCACACAGCCTTAACTCTAACCTGAACTCTAACACAATCTCTAAACATGCCCACATGCCTGTACCTATGCCCGTTCAAAGTTAACCCTAAACCGAAATCTTCTGTCCCACTATTTTGCAGCATTTTAAAGAAGTACACTGGGAAAGATTTTTCTGCAAGGAAGAACCTGCATGCGGCGTGGCTGAACTGAGAATATCATGCTGCACGAGCTCTTTGCCCTCAGATGTAGAAGTGTCATCAATGGGCATCATAGAGAAACGGGACTTTAATAAGTGATCATCAACCTCTGTGAATTCCCTTTGTTCTAGACGCCTGAAATAAAGAGTTGTCCTGAGTCACATAAACCTCCACCGAGTGCTCTTAATGTGGCGCGGGAACATGCCGGTATAAGAGAATTCCGAAGAAGGCTGAACGTCCACAATTGAATGGTCATTGCCAGAAATGTATTGGCAGCCGGATCAGACTGGGAAACTTAAGCTTCCATTAGACAATGAAGATGTGAGAATCTGGTACGTCCACAATTCACGGTTTCCTTAGATCCATGAAATTTCGTGTGGAATTTTAGTCAGAAAATGAAAACTCCGGAGGCTCTGTTCAGGAGGCCCGGGTGTAGCTCCTATAGGCACACTGGTGCTCCTCTATAATTTGGATAAAAATCGTTTTCACGGGAATAAAGAACCTTGATCAAGCCAGGTGGGTCTTGACAAACGAAATTGCAGCTTGTGCCCTGTATACTGACAAGCACCCCCCTGTGCTAGTCCATGGCGGATTCAGCACAGGAATCTGCATCGATTGAGCCAAGTCAAAGGAAAGCTCAGGGAGGCAGCACCCGTGTAGAAAAGCATTTGTACTTCAAAGATGAGGCCAATGAGGTGAAATGACAAAGCCATGGCAAATAGTTTTCATCATTGGCAGAATTTCACACAGCAATATTGCTGGGAGAGAAAAGGCACCACCTGAGGGAGGCACACTCCACAAAACTACCTAGGGCAGGAGACGGGTTGCCCCCAGGCACTAGGCGTGTCAGGCCTCAGCATTGTAAGGAGAGTTCACTGAAGTCCCTGGGTGAAGTTTTCTCCGCTGTCCTACGTCTACGTTCCTAAAATTTACTCTGCGGCTTCTCATGATCCTGGGTTATGAACGGCCACCATTCACCGTTCTCCTTACACTCGTGCGTCTCCATCGACCTTAAAAGAAAGGGAGGACACGCAACTGCTGACAGGTAAATTCAGCAAACTTTGTCTCAACACAAAAGAGACAGCTCTGTGGTGACCCGCCTTCCACGGCAAAACATTTCCTGGATAATAAGGAATCTTACCATCGCAATGACAATATGAGAGAATTGCCACCGATGGATTTGCCGCTGTGCCTACAAACATCATCTTGAGGCCATACAGTAGTGAAGCACGGGAACCCAGGTTCTTCACCCTTTACCCTAGACCAGTGAAACTCAGAGAAGCACTATTGACCTGTGAGACATGACCTTGCTGGAAGCATCAGTGTACAGAGGCATGGGAAACTCGAAGGAGCTTCTTCCGTGTGAATAAAACGCAGTGTGAACTTCATGGCAGGTTCCAGATTCTCAGGAATTCCACGGGCTGTATTGATCAGAGGTAGAACCCACTGCTTGGGGCACACTTGAACTGAAAAATCTTGCTGGACTCACGGCTTTCTCAAATACCCAAAGTTCTCAAAGAGCGAGCATAAGTTTGACGGAAAAACCAACTGCCGGTGGCGCAATTTGCCTTGAAACGGGCAAGGAGCAAGATTTTCCTTCAACCATGAATCTCAGAAACATTGTGATCGTGAAGGAAAACCAGGGAGAGCAGATGTACTTCCAATAATCATACACTTAAATGAAAACTCAAACCTAAATTCTATCCTAAAACCAACCCTAATCCTAACCCTAACCTAGGTCAAAACCTTGCCCTAGGTCTAAACCTAAAAAGAGGTGTAGCCCTAAGTCTACGTGTAATTCTGTAGACTCCTAATTATAAACTGAACCCTAACCTAAGGCTCACCCTAAACCAAGCCCTAACCATAACCGTATGACTACCCTAAGGCAAAGTCTAATCCTAACCCCAAATCTGATGTGAACATGCAGCTCCCCCTACAACTAACCTTACTCCTAACCGTCACCCTTCACCTGAACCTAACTTAACTCTATCCATCACCTTCAATCCAAGCCTCCATATCACTGTTAATGTAATCCAATCCCTTAAACTAGACAGAGATTTAAACTTATCCACAACCAAAACGGATGTAACACACAAGCCGCAAACCTGACCCTAACTCTTAACCTCGCACACTTTCTAACCCTTACACAAATATTAACCCCAAACCATATCTAAACAGTCAAGTTTACCATAAGCCTAAATGAGACAATAGGTTCATTCATCCTTAAGCACTAAACCCTACTCTTACCTTCAACCTCACACTCACGCAACATTTGATCCACAACCTTACCATAACTGGAACCTCACACAGCCTTAACTCTAACCTGAACTCTAACACAATCTCTAAACATGCCCACATGCCTGTACCTATGCCCGTTCAAAGTTAACCCTAAACCGAAATCTTCTGTCCCACTATTTTGCAGCATTTTAAAGAAGTACACTGGGAAAGATTTTTCTGCAAGGAAGAACCTGCATGCGGCGTGGCTGAACTGAGAATATCATGCTGCACGAGCTCTTTGCCCTCAGATGTAGAAGTGTCATCAATGGGCATCATAGAGAAACGGGACTTTAATAAGTGATCATCAACCTCTGTGAATTCCCTTTGTTCTAGACGCCTGAAATAAAGAGTTGTCCTGAGTCACATAAACCTCCACCGAGTGCTCTTAATGTGGCGCGGGAACATGCCGGTATAAGAGAATTCCGAAGAAGGCTGAACGTCCACAATTGAATGGTCATTGCCAGAAATGTATTGGCAGCCGGATCAGACTGGGAAACTTAAGTTTCCATTAGACAATGAAGATGTGAGAATCTGGTACGTCCACAATTCACGGTTTCCTTAGATCCATGAAATTTCGTGTGGAATTTTAGTCAGAAAATGAAAACTCCGGAGGCTCTGTTCAGGAGGCCCGGGTGTAGCTCCTATAGGCACACTGGTGCTCCTCTATAATTTGGATAAAAATCGTTTTCACGGGAATAAAGAACCTTGATCAAGCCAGGTGGGTCTTGACAAACGAAATTGCAGCTTGTGCCCTGTATACTGACAAGCACCCCCCTGTGCTAGTCCATGGCGGATTCAGCACAGGAATCTGCATCGATTGAGCCAAGTCAAAGGAAAGCTCAGGGAGGCAGCACCCGTGTAGAAAAGCATTTGTACTTCAAAGATGAGGCCAATGAGGTGAAATGACAAAGCCATGGCAAATAGTTTTCATCATTGGCAGAATTTCACACAGCAATATTGCTGGGAGAGAAAAGGCACCACCTGAGGGAGGCACACTCCACAAAACTACCTAGGGCAGGAGACGGGTTGCCCCCAGGCACTAGGCGTGTCAGGCCTCAGCATTGTAAGGAGAGTTCACTGAAGTCCCTGGGTGAAGTTTTCTCCGCTGTCCTACGTCTACGTTCCTAAAATTTACTCTGCGGCTTCTCATGATCCTGGGTTATGAACGGCCACCATTCACCGTTCTCCTTACACTCGTGCGTCTCCATCGATCTTAAAAGAAAGGGAGGACACGCAACTGCTGACAGGTAAATTCAGCAAACTTTGTCTCAACACAAAAGAGACAGCTCTGTGGTGACCCGCCTTCCACGGCAAAACATTTCCTGGATAATAAGGAATCTTACCATCGCAATGACAATATGAGAGAATTGCCACCGATGGATTTGCCGCTGTGCCTACAAACATCATCTTGAGGCCATACAGTAGTGAAGCACGGGAACCCAGGTTCTTCACCCTTTACCCTAGACCAGTGAAACTCAGAGAAGCACTATTGACCTGTGAGACATGACCTTGCTGGAAGCATCAGTGTACAGAGGCATGGGAAACTCGAAGGAGCTTCTTCCGTGTGAATAAAACGCAGTGTGAACTTCATGGCAGGTTCCAGATTCTCAGGAATTCCACGGGCTGTATTGATCAGAGGTAGAACCCACTGCTTGGGGCACACTTGAACTGAAAAATCTTGCTGGACTCACGGCTTTCTCAAATACCCAAAGTTCTCAAAGAGCGAGCATAAGTTTGACGGAAAAACCAACTGCCGGTGGCGCAATTTGCCTTGAAACGGGCAAGGAGCAAGATTTTCCTTCAACCATGAATCTCAGAAACATTGTGATCGTGAAGGAAAACCAGGGAGAGCAGATGTACTTCCAATAATCATACACTTAAATGAAAACTCAAACCTAAATTCTATCCTAAAACCAACCCTAATCCTAACCCTAACCTAGGTCAAAACCTTGCCCTAGGTCTAAACCTAAAAAGAGGTGTAGCCCTAAGTCTACGTGTAATTCTGTAGACTCCTAATTATAAACTGAACCCTAACCTAAGGCTCACCCTAAACCAAGCCCTAACCATAACCGTATGACTACCCTAAGGCTAAGTCTAATCCTAACCCCAAATCTGATGTGAACATGCAGCTCCCCCTACAACTAACCTTACTCCTAACCGTCACCCTTCACCTGAACCTAACTTAACTCTATCCATCACCTTCAATCCAAGCCTCCATATCACTGTTAATGTAATCCAATCCCTTAAACTAGACAGAGATTTAAACTTATCCACAACCAAAACGGATGTAACACACCAGCCGCAAACCTGACCCTAACTCTTAACCTCGCACACTTTCTAACCCTTACACAAATATTAACCCCAAACCATATCTAAACAGTCAAGTTTACCATAAGCCTAAATGAGACAATAGGTTCATTCATCCTTAAGCACTAAACCCTACTCTTACCTTCAACCTCACACTCACGCAACATTTGATCCACAACCTTACCATAACTGGAACCTCACACAGCCTTAACTCTAACCTGAACTCTAACACAATCTCTAAACATGCCCACATGCCTGTACCTATGCCCGTTCAAAGTTAACCCTAAACCGAAATCTTCTGTCCCACTATTTTGCAGCATTTTAAAGAAGTACACTGGGAAAGATTTTTCTGCAAGGAAGAACCTGCATGCGGCGTGGCTGAACTGAGAATATCATGCTGCACGAGCTCTTTGCCCTCAGATGTAGAAGTGTCATCAATGGGCATCATAGAGAAACGGGACTTTAATAAGTGATCATCAACCTCTGTGAATTCCCTTTGTTCTAGACGCCTGAAATAAAGAGTTGTCCTGAGTCACATAAACCTCCACCGAGTGCTCTTAATGTGGCGCGGGAACATGCCGGTATAAGAGAATTCCGAAGAAGGCTGAACGTCCACAATTGAATGGTCATTGCCAGAAATGTATTGGCAGCCGGATCAGACTGGGAAACTTAAGTTTCCATTAGACAATGAAGATGTGAGAATCTGGTACGTCCACAATTCACGGTTTCCTTAGATCCATGAAATTTCGTGTGGAATTTTAGTCAGAAAATGAAAACTCCGGAGGCTCTGTTCAGGAGGCCCGGGTGTAGCTCCTATAGGCACACTGGTGCTCCTCTATAATTTGGATAAAAATCGTTTTCACGGGAATAAAGAACCTTGATCAAGCCAGGTGGGTCTTGACAAACGAAATTGCAGCTTGTGCCCTGTATACTGACAAGCACCCCCCTGTGCTAGTCCATGGCGGATTCAGCACAGGAATCTGCATCGATTGAGCCAAGTCAAAGGAAAGCTCAGGGAGGCAGCACCCGTGTAGAAAAGCATTTGTACTTCAAAGATGAGGCCAATGAGGTGAAATGACAAAGCCATGGCAAATAGTTTTCATCATTGGCAGAATTTCACACAGCAATATTGCTGGGAGAGAAAAGGCACCACCTGAGGGAGGCACACTCCACAAAACTACCTAGGGCAGGAGACGGGTTGCCCCCAGGCACTAGGCGTGTCAGGCCTCAGCATTGTAAGGAGAGTTCACTGAAGTCCCTGGGTGAAGTTTTCTCCGCTGTCCTACGTCTACGTTCCTAAAATTTACTCTGCGGCTTCTCATGATCCTGGGTTATGAACGGCCACCATTCACCGTTCTCCTTACACTCGTGCGTCTCCATCGACCTTAAAAGAAAGGGAGGACACGCAACTGCTGACAGGTAAATTCAGCAAACTTTGTCTCAACACAAAAGAGACAGCTCTGTGGTGACCCGCCTTCCACGGCAAAACATTTCCTGGATAATAAGGAATCTTACCATCGCAATGACAATATGAGAGAATTGCCACCGATGGATTTGCCGCTGTGCCTACAAACATCATCTTGAGGCCATACAGTAGTGAAGCACGGGAACCCAGGTTCTTCACCCTTTACCCTAGACCAGTGAAACTCAGAGAAGCACTATTGACCTGTGAGACATGACCTTGCTGGAAGCATCAGTGTACAGAGGCATGGGAAACTCGAAGGAGCTTCTTCCGTGTGAATAAAACGCAGTGTGAACTTCATGGCAGGTTCCAGATTCTCAGGAATTCCACGGGCTGTATTGATCAGAGGTAGAACCCACTGCTTGGGGCACACTTGAACTGAAAAATCTTGCTGGACTCACGGCTTTCTCAAATACCCAAAGTTCTCAAAGAGCGAGCATAAGTTTGACGGAAAAACCAACTGCCGGTGGCGCAATTTGCCTTGAAACGGGCAAGGAGCAAGATTTTCCTTCAACCATGAATCTCAGAAACATTGTGATCGTGAAGGAAAACCAGGGAGAGCAGATGTACTTCCAATAATCATACACTTAAATGAAAACTCAAACCTAAATTCTATCCTAAAACCAACCCTAATCCTAACCCTAACCTAGGTCAAAACCTTGCCCTAGGTCTAAACCTAAAAAGAGGTGTAGCCCTAAGTCTACGTGTAATTCTGTAGACTCCTAATTATAAACTGAACCCTAACCTAAGGCTCACCCTAAACCAAGCCCTAACCATAACCGTATGACTACCCTAAGGCTAAGTCTAATCCTAACCCCAAATCTGATGTGAACATGCAGCTCCCCCTACAACTAACCTTACTCCTAACCGTCACCCTTCACCTGAACCTAACTTAACTCTATCCATCACCTTCAATCCAAGCCTCCATATCACTGTTAATGTAATCCAATCCCTTAAACTAGACAGAGATTTAAACTTATCCACAACCAAAACGGATGTAACACACAAGCCGCAAACCTGACCCTAACTCTTAACCTCGCACACTTTCTAACCCTTACACAAATATTAACCCCAAACCATATCTAAACAGTCAAGTTTACCATAAGCCTAAATGAGACAATAGGTTCATTCATCCTTAAGCACTAAACCCTACTCTTACCTTCAACCTCACACTCACGCAACATTTGATCCACAACCTTACCATAACTGGAACCTCACACAGCCTTAACTCTAACCTGAACTCTAACACAATCTCTAAACATGCCCACATGCCTGTACCTATGCCCGTTCAAAGTTAACCCTAAACCGAAATCTTCTGTCCCACTATTTTGCAGCATTTTAAAGAAGTACACTGGGAAAGATTTTTCTGCAAGGAAGAACCTGCATGCGGCGTGGCTGAACTGAGAATATCATGCTGCACGAGCTCTTTGCCCTCAGATGTAGAAGTGTCATCAATGGGCATCATAGAGAAACGGGACTTTAATAAGTGATCATCAACCTCTGTGAATTCCCTTTGTTCTAGACGCCTGAAATAAAGAGTTGTCCTGAGTCACATAAACCTCCACCGAGTGCTCTTAATGTGGCGCGGGAACATGCCGGTATAAGAGAATTCCGAAGAAGGCTGAACGTCCACAATTGAATGGTCATTGCCAGAAATGTATTGGCAGCCGGATCAGACTGGGAAACTTAAGCTTCCATTAGACAATGAAGATGTGAGAATCTGGTACGTCCACAATTCACGGTTTCCTTAGATCCATGAAATTTCGTGTGGAATTTTAGTCAGAAAATGAAAACTCCGGAGGCTCTGTTCAGGAGGCCCGGGTGTAGCTCCTATAGGCACACTGGTGCTCCTCTATAATTTGGATAAAAATCGTTTTCACGGGAATAAAGAACCTTGATCAAGCCAGGTGGGTCTTGACAAACGAAATTGCAGCTTGTGCCCTGTATACTGACAAGCACCCCCCTGTGCTAGTCCATGGCGGATTCAGCACAGGAATCTGCATCGATTGAGCCAAGTCAAAGGAAAGCTCAGGGAGGCAGCACCCGTGTAGAAAAGCATTTGTACTTCAAAGATGAGGCCAATGAGGTGAAATGACAAAGCCATGGCAAATAGTTTTCATCATTGGCAGAATTTCACACAGCAATATTGCTGGGAGAGAAAAGGCACCACCTGAGGGAGGCACACTCCACAAAACTACCTAGGGCAGGAGACGGGTTGCCCCCAGGCACTAGGCGTGTCAGGCCTCAGCATTGTAAGGAGAGTTCACTGAAGTCCCTGGGTGAAGTTTTCTCCGCTGTCCTACGTCTACGTTCCTAAAATTTACTCTGCGGCTTCTCATGATCCTGGGTTATGAACGGCCACCATTCACCGTTCTCCTTACACTCGTGCGTCTCCATCGACCTTAAAAGAAAGGGAGGACACGCAACTGCTGACAGGTAAATTCAGCAAACTTTGTCTCAACACAAAAGAGACAGCTCTGTGGTGACCCGCCTTCCACGGCAAAACATTTCCTGGATAATAAGGAATCTTACCATCGCAATTACAATATGAGAGAATTGCCACCGATGGATTTGCCGCTGTGCCTACAAACATCATCTTGAGGCCATACAGTAGTGAAGCACGGGAACCCAGGTTCTTCACCCTTTACCCTAGACCAGTGAAACTCAGAGAAGCACTATTGACCTGTGAGACATGACCTTGCTGGAAGCATCAGTGTACAGAGGCATGGGAAACTCGAAGGAGCTTCTTCCGTGTGAATAAAACGCAGTGTGAACTTCATGGCAGGTTCCAGATTCTCAGGAATTCCACGGGCTGTATTGATCAGAGGTAGAACCCACTGCTTGGGGCACACTTGAACTGAAAAATCTTGCTGGACTCACGGCTTTCTCAAATACCCAAAGTTCTCAAAGAGCGAGCATAAGTTTGACGGAAAAACCAACTGCCGGTGGCGCAATTTGCCTTGAAACGGGCAAGGAGCAAGATTTTCCTTCAACCATGAATCTCAGAAACATTGTGATCGTGAAGGAAAACCAGGGAGAGCAGATGTACTTCCAATAATCATACACTTAAATGAAAACTCAAACCTAAATTCTATCCTAAAACCAACCCTAATCCTAACCCTAACCTAGGTCAAAACCTTGCCCTAGGTCTAAACCTAAAAAGAGGTGTAGCCCTAAGTCTACGTGTAATTCTGTAGACTCCTAATTATAAACTGAACCCTAACCTAAGGCTCACCCTAAACCAAGCCCTAACCATAACCGTATGACTACCCTAAGGCTAAGTCTAATCCTAACCCCAAATCTGATGTGAACATGCAGCTCCCCCTACAACTAACCTTACTCCTAACCGTCACCCTTCACCTGAACCTAACTTAACTCTATCCATCACCTTCAATCCAAGCCTCCATATCACTGTTAATGTAATCCAATCCCTTAAACTAGACAGAGATTTAAACTTATCCACAACCAAAACGGATGTAACACACAAGCCGCAAACCTGACCCTAACTCTTAACCTCGCACACTTTCTAACCCTTACACAAATATTAACCCCAAACCATATCTAAACAGTCAAGTTTACCATAAGCCTAAATGAGACAATAGGTTCATTCATCCTTAAGCACTAAACCCTACTCTTACCTTCAACCTCACACTCACGCAACATTTGATCCACAACCTTACCATAACTGGAACCTCACACAGCCTTAACTCTAACCTGAACTCTAACACAATCTCTAAACATGCCCACATGCCTGTACCTATGCCCGTTCAAAGTTAACCCTAAACCGAAATCTTCTGTCCCACTATTTTGCAGCATTTTAAAGAAGTACACTGGGAAAGATTTTTCTGCAAGGAAGAACCTGCATGCGGCGTGGCTGAACTGAGAATATCATGCTGCACGAGCTCTTTGCCCTCAGATGTAGAAGTGTCATCAATGGGCATCATAGAGAAACGGGACTTTAATAAGTGATCATCAACCTCTGTGAATTCCCTTTGTTCTAGACGCCTGAAATAAAGAGTTGTCCTGAGTCACATAAACCTCCACCGAGTGCTCTTAATGTGGCGCGGGAACATGCCGGTATAAGAGAATTCCGAAGAAGGCTGAACGTCCACAATTGAATGGTCATTGCCAGAAATGTATTGGCAGCCGGATCAGACTGGGAAACTTAAGCTTCCATTAGACAATGAAGATGTGAGAATCTGGTACGTCCACAATTCACGGTTTCCTTAGATCCATGAAATTTCGTGTGGAATTTTAGTCAGAAAATGAAAACTCCGGAGGCTCTGTTCAGGAGGCCCGGGTGTAGCTCCTATAGGCACACTGGTGCTCCTCTATAATTTGGATAAAAATCGTTTTCACGGGAATAAAGAACCTTGATCAAGCCAGGTGGGTCTTGACAAACGAAATTGCAGCTTGTGCCCTGTATACTGACAAGCACCCCCCTGTGCTAGTCCATGGCGGATTCAGCACAGGAATCTGCATCGATTGAGCCAAGTCAAAGGAAAGCTCAGGGAGGCAGCACCCGTGTAGAAAAGCATTTGTACTTCAAAGATGAGGCCAATGAGGTGAAATGACAAAGCCATGGCAAATAGTTTTCATCATTGGCAGAATTTCACACAGCAATATTGCTGGGAGAGAAAAGGCACCACCTGAGGGAGGCACACTCCACAAAACTACCTAGGGCAGGAGACGGGTTGCCCCCAGGCACTAGGCGTGTCAGGCCTCAGCATTGTAAGGAGAGTTCACTGAAGTCCCTGGGTGAAGTTTTCTCCGCTGTCCTACGTCTACGTTCCTAAAATTTACTCTGCGGCTTCTCATGATCCTGGGTTATGAACGGCCACCATTCACCGTTCTCCTTACACTCGTGCGTCTCCATCGATCTTAAAAGAAAGGGAGGACACGCAACTGCTGACAGGTAAATTCAGCAAACTTTGTCTCAACACAAAAGAGACAGCTCTGTGGTGACCCGCCTTCCACGGCAAAACATTTCCTGGATAATAAGGAATCTTACCATCGCAATGACAATATGAGAGAATTGCCACCGATGGATTTGCCGCTGTGCCTACAAACATCATCTTGAGGCCATACAGTAGTGAAGCACGGGAACCCAGGTTCTTCACCCTTTACCCTAGACCAGTGAAACTCAGAGAAGCACTATTGACCTGTGAGACATGACCTTGCTGGAAGCATCAGTGTACAGAGGCATGGGAAACTCGAAGGAGCTTCTTCCGTGTGAATAAAACGCAGTGTGAACTTCATGGCAGGTTCCAGATTCTCAGGAATTCCACGGGCTGTATTGATCAGAGGTAGAACCCACTGCTTGGGGCACACTTGAA